>NC_085992.1:49679624-49979624 GCF_030014385.1 Trichomycterus rosablanca
AGTAAGTAAAGTGAGTCAGTAAATAAGTCAGTAAGTAAAGTAAGTCAGTAAATTAGTCAAATAAACCTGTAAGTCAGTAAGATAAGTAAAGTCATTAAGTCAGTCAGTAAGTAGTTATTAAGTCAGTTCGTCATTAAGTCAGTCAGTAAGTTAAGCAAGTAAGTGAGTCAGTAAATCGGTAAAATAAGCATGTAAGTCAGAAAGTAAGTCAGTCAATAAGTGAAGTCAGTAAGTCAGTAAATCAGTAAATCAGTAAAATGAGTAAGTCAGTAAGTTAAGTAAGTCAGTAATGAAGCAAGTAAGTCAATAAGTAAATCAGTGAGTCAGTAAATCAGTTAAATAAGTCAGTAGGTAAGTCAGAAAGTTAAGTAAGTCAGTCAGTAGGTAAGTCAGTAAGTGAAGTAAGTTAGTGAGTCAGTAAATCAGTAAAATAAGTAGTAGGTAAGTCAGTAAGTCAGTCAGTAATAAGACAGCTAAGTCAGTAAGTAAAGTCAGCGAGTGAGTAAATCAGTAGGTAGGTAAAGTCAGTAAGTCAATCATTAAGTAAATGAGTCATTAAATCAGTATGAAAGTGAGTCAGTAAATAAGTCAGTAATTTACAGATTAATTACACTAAATTAGGAGGAAAAAAAATAAAGATACTGGACTTACAATCATTAGGTTGCTGGTTCAAGCCCCACCATCGACAAGTTGCCACTGTTGGGTCTCAATTGCTTGAATTGTATTCAGTCAGAACTGTGAGTCTGTTTGGATAAACGTAAACGAACTTTGCGATATATTTAAAGTCCAAGTGCAGCTCGGTTCCTTTGCTAAGTAAACATACGCAGTATGTGTGCGTATTATCTCGGGTCTAAAGTAGATCTCGCGGTGCTGTTATAGATCCCGACCCTTGATGAGGAGCAGGGTGAACGGTGAGTATTCAACGAGGTGTACAAAGACCTGAGCCAGACGAACACCAGCCGAACACCAGCGGTACAATCGCTCATCCGCGCCAGGCTCCACGACGGAGCCGTCGGCCGCCTTCGGCTACGACGTTCTGATGGACGGACGCCAAAGGAGCCATCACACATGGACGTACACGCACCAGTAAACTGTGTGCAAACACAAACCATACGGAGGAACACAAACAGACGTCAAGCTGGGAGCAATCTGAATCTGATTATCAACCAGCTGGATGTTTCATCACAACTAACTAACAAGCAAAAATAGCCGACGTGCTTTTTATCAGAAACGCTTAAGGAGGCATTTTATTCATTATTCAGCTTTAATAAGAGCCGAGAAGAAACAACAACACAGTACTGCAATTCCCATCGTAGCTAAACACTGTCCGAACGCTGGACACGACTGTGACGTCAATGAGTAATAATTTATACAAGTTTTTAATATCAAACACAGTCATGGACAGTTTAGTATCTCCAGCTACCCCACCGTGTCCGTCATTCATGATCAGCCATAACATTAAAACCACCTCGTTTCTACACTCACTGTTCAATTTATCAGCTCCACTTACCATATAGAAGCACTTTGTAGTTCTACAATTACTGACTGTAGTCCATTTGTTTCTCTGCATGCTTTGTTACCCCTCTTTCATGCTGTTCTTCAATGGTCAGGACCACCACAGGACCACCACAGAGCAGGTATTATTTAGGTGGTGGATCATTCTCAGCACTGCAGTGACACTGACATGGTGGTGGTGTGTTAGTGTGTGTTGTGCTGGTATTGTTGTGAGTGGATCAGATACAGCAGCGCTGCTGGAGTTTTTAAACACCTCACTGTCACTGCTGGACTGAGAATAGTCCACCAACCTAAAATATCCAGCCAACAGCGCCCCGTGGGCAGCGTCCTGTGACCACTGATGAAGGTCTAGAAGATGACCGACTCAAACAGCAGCAATAGATGAGCGATCGTCTCTGACTTTACATCTACAAGGTGGACCAGCTAGGTAGGAGTGTCTAATAGAGTGGACAGTGAGTGGACACGGTGTTTAAAAACTCCACTCATACCAGTACAACACACACTAACACACCACCACCATGTCAGTGTCACTGCAGTGCTGAGAATCATCCACCACCTAAATAAGTCCTGCTCTGTGGTGGTCCTGTGGTGGTCCTGACCATTGAAGAACAGCATGTATAGAAACAGATGGACTACAGTCAGTAATTGTAGAACTACAAAGTGCTTCTATGTGGTAAGTGGAGCTGATAAAATGGACAGTGAGTGTAGAAACAAGGAGGTGGTTTTAATGTTATGGCTGATGGGTGTATATGCATTTATATTACAGCAAGAAGGTCCTGGGTTCGATCTCCCGGCCGGACGACCAGGTTTCTTTCTGTGTGGAGTTTCCATGTTCTATTTCTGTCCGTGTGGGTTTCCTCCAGGAGCTCCGGTTTCCTCCCACAGTCCAAAGACGTGCAGTCAGGTTAAATGGAGATACTAAGTGTGTGTGTGCGCGCCCTGTGATGGACTTCTGATTATTTTACTACTGTACACTGCTGCTGTTTCTAATCGATGAGCTATAAAGACGCATTAATATGATTCTGAGTTCAGGTTTAGATCCTAAAAGGACTCTTGGCTGCACGTCAGTTAACGACGGTCGGTCATCAGGTAAAACAAACGGGCAGAATTCACTTCCAAGGATCATCCGTCAGTTCCTCCGAGAACGTAAAGCACGGCCCCCTCTGTTACTAGTTAATCTTTGACTTGTTAGAGTAAATAGATCGTTTGACGTCTTTATAACTGTAGGACTCGTGAGTGCGTGTGTTCGGCTCTGACGTTTCCGCTCGGCCGGATGGAATCACTCCTGCGGTACTTTCATCTGTCAGCGGCTTAAACAGCTCTATTGGTGAATTGTGTTCGGCCTCGCTGGTGTGTCGATTCGGATGAAATTGATGGCGCGGTCCTGCAGTCTGGCAGCAAAACAGGCCGCGTATCATCGAGGGTTTTATCCTGGTACATCCGCAGCTCATTTCTACACAGCACTGGCTCAATGTAATACACTTGTAACCTAGTGGTTAAGGAACTGGACTAGTAATCAAAAGGTTCAAGGTCCATCACTGCCAGGTTGCCACTGTTGTGCCTGTTGTGCAAGACGCTTAACCCTCAATTGCTTAGACTGTATACTGTCACAGTATAAAACTTATGGTCTACAACGCCGTCGTCGCACCCACTCTTCTGTATGGATGTGAAACCTGGACCCTCTACCGAGCAGATCGGAAGAAGCTGGAGCAGTTCCCATCCTCAGCATCAACTGGGATGATTATGTGACCAATAATTCTGCGCTGGAAAGAGCTTCTTCTGTCAGCATTGAAGCATCCGTCATGAAACATCAACTCCACTGAGATCGACTCCCAACGACGGATCCTGTTTGGTGAACTCGCATCGGGGAAGCGACCCCTCGGTGCCCCACTGAAACGCTACAGAGATCAATTAAAGCGGACCCTAAAATCCACAGGCATCCACCCCAAGACCTGGGAAGCATCGACTCAAGAAAGACTTCTGTGGAGAAGAGCGGTCAAACAAGGAATTACATATTAAATACGTATAAAAACAGCTAAGTACAAGATAACGTAATAAATGCTCAACATATTCACTCAGTAATTAAATTTATTATGCACAACCTTGACTGTACCAGTTGAACTGCTAAGAAAGCACAAAACTGAAAAATAACTGGTCGCAGATGGTTATTTAAAAATGATTGGCTTCCCTAGATGTATGAAAAACGCTCTAAAATCACTAAACGCATGTATAAACTAGGGCTGCAACGATTAGTCGACGTAGTCGATAACGTCGACTGTAAAAATTTGTCGATGTGGAATTTCATTGTCGACTAGTCGTTATTGATGCAATGCACTAAAGGGACTGCAGGGGGCGCAGCATCGCTTGGCGCAGCGGGGAGTTTATGAAGACAGAGAGGCAAAGATAAAGAGACCGAAACTTTCTAAAGTATTTCAGCCAAAATAACCCAAAGAAACGAGCTGGACGCCGACGCTACAGAGCAGAGTCGTGGTTTTACGCCAGCACTACGGTGAAACGCGAGCACCCTGCAGCCGTGGTGACCTGCGTTATTCAGGTAAGTTTGTACACCGCTTTGTGCTTTAACCAACGTAGTTCATGTTTGTTAATGCTAGAGTACTTGTCGGAAAACTTCCTAAGAGTTCGCTATTTTTCAGGTTTGTTTGCTAGCTAACGCATTAAGTGCAATAGTTAATCAGTCATTTATATGAGCAACGTCGTATAACTTAACATTATAGCCTAACGTTACCCTGTCTCGTCTTCCACATTTTTTGCTCTCGTTAATTCGCTTGTTAAGTGTGACGTCACGCGTCATTTCCGGGGCCAAACGAACCTAATCGCAAACGCAAACAACTATGGCTAAACCTGTGAACCTTTTTATATATATATCGTAAGATCCATATTGCACTAATTGTAATGATCTATGTTTATTGTCATAAATATTTTCTGTTTGGTTAAAGAATACTTATTTGAGGTGACTTGGTATTTCAGCTATTGATGATTTTTCCTGGTAATCAATATATGCTGTTATTCATTAGTCCTCTTCGGTGGAGCCTGCGGGGGGCAGAATTGTACTGACTCTATATACCGACAATATTTATCAAATATACGGAAAGAAAGAGGACGTGGAGCAACAGATTTATGATCGTAGTTTTGTTTGTTATACGCCAATTGCGAACATAGTGAGTTTTTATAAGAAACTTGGATTAACGTATAAGTCAGTGTAAGAAGAAAGTTAAAATAAATTCTGTTTGTGGAAAACTTAAGGAACTCGTGTTGCTGTCGTTGGAAATTGGATTTACAAACATTTCCCGAGTCATAAATGTCTAGTCCTTCTCAATAGCTGTCTGGACGAGAAAAGGTCTTATTATATACATATATTATATATATATTAGAAACATACATTAAGATAAAAAAAAGACCAGATGTGCAGTACGCTAGTGCACTTCAGGTAATCAGAATATCATGAAAAGTTCAGGTCATTATTTCATTTCATGTCACCTCATCAAGAGGCGCTCATATTTTTAATTCATTACATGAAAACTGACATTTCTAACTCTTTGGTTTTACTTTTAATCAGTATAGCTTATAGCTTATATAGTAAAAATCCAGAATCTCACATTATTATATGAAATAAATAAAAAAAAGCTTGAAACACGTGTAATGAATATACAATGACAGTTTACCTTTTTACATTGAATTATGAACAAAAATATTACTTCATGATATCTAATCGCAAGGAAAGTGGTAAAAAGACAGTTGGGTAGTTTTTTTTCGACTCGGACCTGTTGAAGCAGTACGGCACACAGCACTGTGGCATATTGACATTACGAGGGACTCGGCCAACTTGGACCCGGATGTGACGTATCATAAGGTCGACACGTCACCACTTAACAAGCGGATAAGAGCATTCGTTCTAAATAATAAGCCTCATCCACTTAATGATCGCTAGTTAGCTCAGCAGATAATTCAGTTAAGATATTTAACCCGTTATGGTTTAGTTGGCATAGCCAGTACACTATTTGTGATTAACTATGATACATATCCTTCAGTTTGTGATAATTAATACAGCTTTCTCTTTTGCTCTTTCTATTAATAGCACTAAGCAGTGGAGTGTGGATGAGAAGAAGTTCATGCACCCCTCAGATGGCTGAGATCCTCACAGACAGCATTCACATGTTTCTCAACCACATGTTATAAATGTTGTTGACTTCCAGAGTGATAACTTCTGAAACATAACAGTTTCTAATGCCGTCCAAAGCTTTCTTATTTAATAGAATTTTTTTATTGTAATTGTGTATTAATGTTTCAAATATATTTAATTAAACTATCAAGCTTAAGTTTCATATTCATGTTTCATGGGTCATTACTTTAATTTGATATTGGAACTTAAATAACTTAACAGGGTTTTATGTTAAGGCAGAGATGGAGGGTATGACATAAATAATCGCTGACTAGTCGACCAATCGAAAAAATAATCGTCAGATTAGTCGACTACTAAAATAATCGTTAGTTGCAGCCCTAGTATAAACGTGGTTAAATAAAACGTTAACACATAGCATTAGATAAACACCTGTTATTCAGCCAATTTGATCACCTTGCATAGTTAAAAAATAAGTCACATAATAACGGCATTACATACACTTCAGTTTTTAGAGAAATTAAAACTAAAACCACACATTACTCACTGCTAGCAGAAATACATTTCTGAAAGGTAGCACAGAATTATAGGCGTTTCACATAACGAGTCAAAAACCGATGTGCGCATGCTCGGTAGGACAAATGGATGGGTAGGATAAATCAACAGAACGGCAGCACCCGCTGCTCATTGAGGACAGTAACTGCAGAACGATATGTGATTTCACGTCCGAGTCTCCAAAAGTCTCCAATAACACCAGAAAAAAGTCGCTAGATTTGTTACTAGTTGCTTTTTTGAAAGAAAGTCGCTAGAGGGGCCTGAAAACAACACTGGCAACACTGAATGGTTCCACAAAGATACTGATAAAACCTAAAAGAATCCCTACCCACTTTACTTTTACAGCACGGAAGTACTAAATCTGTGGATGATCTTCATGTAGAATAACCATGAACATCCCCAACCTGAATAAAATCATTTTTAAGATACTGTGGAACAGTCCCGTGTACAATCTTGTACACATCGCACAACTCTATCAGAGCGACCCTATCCTGAACTGTTAACCATCCAGTCATTTAAAAATGATTCCTTTGAAGCCAACAGAAGAGCGGAAGTGGAAGCGAGACGACAACGGAGGAAGGAAAGAGCACGGCAACCTCGAGCTCTTACGATCCCTGTCCAAGAACGTCTGCCTCAAGAACTGGCCTCATCAGCCATCGGAGAGCCAAACACTGACGGAGAACCAAGCATCGCACTGGAGATCTGTCCTCGGACTACGAGGGGACGCCGTCATACTGTCACAGTACTGTAAGTCACTTTGGATAAAAGTTTCCCTAAATGCCGAAAATGTAAATGCAATACGCCTATATAACAAAAGACTTAGTTATTGTGTTTATTCAGAGGTATACAGAGATTACTCCAGAAGTAAACAACTGAAGTCGAGACTGCCGTGCCAACAGTGCTGCTCCTGCCGGATGTGACGGAAACCTGGCGCGTTTGCACCGATAATGTCAAGAACTCACTACAGACTTTATCACAGACTGGACTGAATAATAACTCCAATTATTTTTGCTAGTTATAACTTTTAGTTCATTTTAATTTGTGTTTGTATGATTTGTGTAAATCCTATTTATTCAAATTATTCTCCAGGCCACACAAGGAGGACGGAGGTCCCTGCTGAGTCTGAGTCTGGTTCCTCTCCAGGTTTCTTCCTGTAATTTTAAGGGAGTTTTTCCTTGCCACTGTCGCCCTCGGCTTGCTCAATAGGGTTTTTGGTCTGTCGGCCCTGGATTCTGTAAAGTTGCTTTGAGACAATGTCTATTGTAAAAAGCGCTATATAAACAAACTTGACTATACATAAAGTTGACCTATATACACTGTATGGCTGAAACTAAGCATCATGAGCTTGTTGAACAGCCATTTACATTTTCAGCATTTAGCAGATGCTCTTATCCAGAGCGACTTACAGAAGAGCTTCCATAGAGAACATAACCTTACTCTAGTTTAAGTAAAACAACAGTCCAAGAACACAAATCTGCTGAAACTCTGTTAGAACCAAAGATAGTGGGGTTTTTTTTCCATGAAATAAACAAGAGCGTTAGTAAATAAGTACAAGTCAGCTTAAGTGTTTAGTAAAGAGGTGAGGAAGGTTTTTATTCGTCTTTCGAAGACAACGAGAGACTCAGATGTTCAGACAGACAGAGGAAGTTCGTTCCACCACTTGGGTGCTAGAACAGAGAAGAGCCTTGATGCTCGTCTTCCTTTAGTCCTGGGTGGAGGATCAAGGCGAGTGAGACTAGTGGCTCTGAGGTTGCGTGGTAAAGAGCGGGGTTTGATTAGACCTCAAAGGTAACGTGGAGCTGGTTCATTTTTGGCTTTGTAGGCGAGCATCAGTGTTTTAAACTGAAAGCGTGCAGCTACAGGAAGCCAGTGAGGAGAACACAGCAGTGGGGTGATGTGGCAGCGTTTATGTTGGTTAAAGACTAGACGGGCGGCTGCATTTTGAATGAGCTGCAAGGGTTCGCCCTAATCCAAAACCAATCCAAACACCCTAATTTAAAACCAAGCTGAATTAGAGCTGGGTGGTACGATGGTACATTCGGTATACCGGTTTTGATAACAGCTGTAGGCTTCAGTAGGCGGCAAATCATATAATACTGTTCGCCACTACAGGTACAGCTCACAAGTTAGCCAGGTAGCATTAACATAACAGTGTTAACAGATAAGAGAGGTTTGACACAAACAGATGGAGGATGAAGAGAGGGAGACCAAATATGCACCGGAAGAACCTGCCAAAGAAATGAGGCGTGTCGGCAGTTTAGAACAGACTAAAACACTCTATACTGCACGATTTATCGAGCCACGGCGCAGTACAAACGCAGTAACGATCCACATATACAAGGACACGATTCATCTATAGACAGTCGAGAATGAAGCTTTCAGAGCGATAATTATAACTCTGTCAGGTCTGTCAGGTCCGTCAGGTCTGTCAGGTCTGTCAGGTCTGTCTTACGAGGTGAAAATACTTCAGGTCAGTCACTAAACCAACGTTAGAAGCAAACTGGAAGCGGGGATATTTAAAGTCGTCCACTAACGTCCACTAACTTACATATGAAATAAACAATAAAAATTTTATTTATTGCGACTGTTTCACGCATCCTGATTCCATCATATATTGTGTCATTTTGTGGCAAGCAAATCTTATAGTCCTCAAAACCTTCATTATATACGTGCTGAAATTATAATGTTTTATATTCTATGACCTTATGACAGTAAAATCAGCCACAGACACATAAAAAGTCCCAGTCATACAAAATAAAACATCCGTGATAAACCGTCCGAATCTTAAAAAATACTGCGATACAAATGTTTGGTCATACCGCCCAGCCCTAGCTCCAGGTATGAGCAGTTGTTGCCTTTCCTTAACGTATTTAGATGTTCTAGGATATTAGGATGTACTGTGATGAGTGCTTCTCCTTTTATCAGGTGTTAGTGAGTCTAATTCTACATCATGTGAGTCCTTGGCTTGTTCATGTTTGGTTGCATCTCTTGAAGTTTCGGTTTGCCATCTATCTTAGATATACGTATTTATTTATTAGTAGTGTTTCATCTGTAGAGATCAATTTTGACATCTGTTATATTTTGTCTGGTTCTTTCTCTGCCTAGTTGATCCACATTTTCATTTCCCTTTATTCCACTGTGTCCTGGAGTCCAGTACAGCATCACATCGTATTTCAGGTCCATTAGCTTCTTAATAGTCTTTTGTATATTACTGATGATGTGGCGGACTGGTGTGTGACTCTAGTGCTTTGAGGCATGAATCCGAGTCTGTACCAGATAACATAACAGTAAAGAAACGCAGACTCTTACTGGAAACTTAGCAACAACCGTCAAAGAAATGTGCAAATAAACGTCTTAAATCAACACCAGCACCAAGATGACGAACGAGTCAACGTTTACAAAGCTAACACGACACCTTAAGTACATCTACACAGCAACCAGTTTCACATCACAAGCCAGGACAGAGTCATAAAGTTCAGCTACCATAGCTAACAGTGGTTTAAACAGAAGCTTTGTGTTTAAGGAACTCAGTTTCAGCAACAATATGTAAATTACAGGTTTCCTGATACACAAGCCATAATACAACATTTTATAAAGCTCAGAAACGTGCCATCACGCCCCGGGCTGGCTGCCATACTGCCAGCACATCATCTCATTTCTAACATGTCTTGGTTTATCATTTGGTTTCATGTTTTTTGATCATTATCATTTCTGGGAGAGACTGAATGTTGTTTCTGATCTATAAATATGAACGTCCTTCCTTAATATGCTTACCGTTAGTTCTCTTCAAATAATACGTTTTCTTCTTTCATAAATGTTTGGGTTTATTTTAGAGCTCTTATTATTATATGTATTACATGTTTTTATCTATCTTTATACTTCTGTTTTTATATATTATATATATTTATCTACCTGTCTGACTATCTATCTACCTGTCTGTCTGTCTGTCTATCTATCTATCTATCTATCTATCTATCTATCTATCTATCTATCTGTCTATCTGTCTGTCTGTCTGTCTGTCTGTCTGTCTGTCTGTCTATCTGTCTGTCTATCTATCTATCTATCTATCTAACTATCTATTCATCTATGTATCTATCTATCTATCTACCTGTCTGACTATCTATCTATCTATCTATCTATCTATCTATCTATCTATCTATCTATTCATCTATGTATCTATCTATCTACCTGTCTGACTATCTATCTATCTATCTATCTATCTATCTATCTATCTATCTATCTATCTATCTATCTATCTACAGTATCTATCTATCTATCTATCTATCTATCTATCTATCTATCTATCTATCTATCTATTCATCTATGTATCTACCTGTCTGACTATCTATCTATCTATCTATCTATCTATCTATCTATCTATCTATCTAACTATCTATCCATCTATGTATCTATCTACCTGTCTGACTGACTATCTATCTGACTGACTATCCATCCATCCATCCATCCATCCATCCATCCATCCATCCATCCATCCATCCATCCATCCATCCATCCATCCATCCATCCATCCATCCATCCATCCAGGGCGGCACGATGGCTCGGTGGGTAACACTGTCGCCTCACAGCAAGAAGGTCCTGGGTTCGATCCCCAGGTGGGGCGGTCCGGGTCCTTTATGTGTGGAGTTTGCATGTTCTCCCCGTGTCTGTGTGGGTTTCCTCCCACAGTCCAAAGACATGCAAGTGAGGAATTGTCCATGACTGTTCGATATAAAACTTGTGAACTGATGGATCTTGTGTAATAACTACCGTTCCTGTCATGAATGTAACCAAAGTGTAAAACATGACGTTAAAATCCTAATAAACAAACAAAACTATCAGTCTATCTATCTATCTGTCTGTCTGTCTGTCTGTCTATCTCTCTCTCGATCTATCTAACCAAACGAACACATTTCCTCTCAGAACTGGGTGGCAGTCCGTGTTTTCCTCCCAACCTTGTTAAAAGTCAACCTAGCCCTATTTATACAGGCAGAAAGTCAGCAGATACAGTCAGTTATAGTCACGAGTAAGAGATTGAAAGGTCAGGCTACAAAGTTCAGTAACATTACAGAACTGTTACAACCCCAAACGAATCGGTTCAAACTGCAGTCTGTGCATTTATGACTCAGAATGTTTAGCTTCGGTATATGTATGTATTTTTTTACTCAAAATAAAAAGGTTTGTGTAAGTCTGGACTAAGCAGAGTGTTTAAAACATTGTGAGAGGAAATAATAGTGTTATAAATCTTAAAAACCTTAAAACCTAGACTTATACACTTCTCTTATAAAGTACACGTCAACTTCTAACCTGAGGTTGGAGCAAAGGCTTGTTTAGCTTTGAATCACTTATCACTTTATTGAATTATTCAACTGGCTTTACTTTACAGAACACAAAATCAGACACTTTAGTAAACAAATAAACGTAAAGTGATATAAAAAAACCACATTAAATACGATGTAAAGGCGAAATCTTGCTGTAATAAAAGCTGTACGCTTGGTTAACTGCACCACTAACAGTTAGAGCTTTGTTACTTTCTAGCTGTTAGCATGTTCGCCGGTTAGACTCGTGATTTTCCACATCTTTAAGCTTTGTTATTTGTTAAATTAACATTATTAATGATATTAAAGTGTCATTTAAAAAAAACTAGATATTTATAAAGGGATATATGGAACATTAGTGCTTTTCCAGCACCGGTACATATATATATCAGATATAGGTTGAGCTAGTGCTAACAGCTAACACTTCCAAGAGGACTCAATCAGTGCTGTATAATACACAGCGATATGATCATATTATCTATTTAGATTCTATAAAGACACACAAACAACGCGGAACAAAACACACAATAATGAGATAAACATGGCTGGTTAGGATGGTGTCGTTTCCCTAAAGCGTGTTAAACAGATTAAGGTTTAAAAGCAGGGCTGGAACCGGGGCTGGAGAGGGGCTCGGAGCGGCAGGCGTGTGTCTAACATGCCCGTGTTGATGATTAGCGAGTCGGCTGAGCGGCTCCTACCTTGCGGTGCAGCGTCGTTCCCGAATAGAAATAATAAGCAATGCCGAGGATCCACAGCACCGCGAAGCACAATAAAATCCTGGATTTCCTCCTCATCCTCCCAAAAATAATATGAATAATATGAATGATAATAATAATACAGATAAAGACACGGATCGTCTGGGCTACGTGCTCGACTGGAGCTCCACGGTCTCAGTGTGCGGCTGCCACCACTAGTTGGACCGGAGAGGCAGGAAACGGCCAACATCACCGGGTTAGAGGGGAAAGGGGAGCCGGCTTTAACCCAATAACACGCCGCAGAGGAGCCACAGGAGGGCGGCGACCTCCGGCTTCATCTCCACCTTCTACATCCACAGCTCCACATCTACACTATATTACCAGAAGTATTCGCTCGTCTGCCTTCACACGCATTTCAACTTGAGTGACTCCCATTCTTAATCCATAGGGTTTAATTCTTGCAGCTATAACAGCTCCAGCTCTTCTGGGAAGGCTTTCCACAAGGAGCAGGGAAAATGGGCGAGCGCGAGGATCTGAGCCAGTTTGACGAGGGCCAGACTGTGACGGCTAGACGAGTGGGTCAGAGCATCTCCAAAACTGCAGCTCTTGTGGGGTGTTCCTGGTCTGCAGTGGTCAGTATCTATCAAAAGTGCTCCAAGGACTCAACAACGGTATAATGGTATAATATCTGGACTGTCTTTTTGGACTATACTGGTGATCGAATTTCAAGAATATTCTTTGAAAAAATAATAAAGAGTGGCTAGGTTTTATCCCTTCATCACTAATTATTATACTGGGACACTGGAGATATATATTATGTACATACATACATATATATATGTATTATAAAAATTTAAGTTAGGGGTTTGTATATGGAAATGTACTTTCTTTTAGCTTTTATTTATGGCTGTATAAATGGGTGTAAATCGAACATTGAACACAGTGTGGGAGGCTTTGGATATTGTATATGTAAATAATGTATAGTGGTCACTAGAGATGCATGAGTACCGACACTGGTATCGGGTATTTGCCCGATACCGCGCTCATTAACTCGTACTCGTACTCGCAAACGAGGCTCCGATACTAAACATCCGATACCGTGTGCCTAGTGCACGTTGCTGCGTTATGCCTGGTTCACACTACACGATGTATGCCCTGATTTTCGCTCGGCGACTGGTCGGCGCTAGATTTGCCGGCTCGGGAGCGACTCGGCGTTCGCTTGGCGATCAAGACTCGGCTCTCGATCGCTAAGTGTGAACTATCCAACAACTCGATCCGACCGGCTCGCTGAGCGCTCGGCGACCGGATCGAGTTTTCTAGCATGTCAGATATCTGATCCAATAGGTATCGGTATCGGTATCGGCAAGTACAAAAATACATGTACTTGTACTTGTACTTGTACTCGGTTGGGAAAAAATGGTATTGATGCATCCCTAATGGTCACTGTTTGTTTGTATGTAAGTTCAAGTTTAACAATGTGAAAAATAATACAAATACTTATTAAAAAAAAAAGAAAGTGGTCCAAGGACGGAACAGTGGGTAAACCAGCGACAGGGTCATGGGCAGCCAAGGCTCATTGATGCGCGTGGGGAGCTCGGACAGACGAGCTACTGTAGCTCAGACCGCTGAAGAAGTTAATGCTGGTTCTGATAGAAAGGTGTTTGTAGCCCATTGCAAAGTACAGCAAAGCCTGCTTGACTGTGGACGGTGACGCTAACATCTTAGCAACTTCAAATACATAGTTTCGAATCCTATCTATATGAATGAACCGCCAAGTGTACCGTACTGTACATCTTCATGGCACACTTTGCCTGATGTTGTACTGTTCATGCTGCTGCTATATTGTTTATTATAAGTTTAGATATAGTGTTCCTTTTTTTATTATTTAACTTGATGTATGTATGTTGACACCCGCACCAAAAGAAATTCCTTGTACATCTGGTACTTGGTGAATAATAAAGATTCGCAAATAAATGTGCAAATAAACAAACTAATGGAGCAGGATCCGGCTCTCTGTTTATGGAGTCTACATTACACTTCTGTTAATATCTACTGCAAAGAACACCTTCACATTACACATCTCATCCAATAATGGAGTGTGTTTATGGGAATTTTTGACCATTCTTCCAGAAGCGCGTTCGTGAGGTCAGACACCGATGTTGGACGAGAAGGCCTGGCTCGCAGTCTCCGCTCTAATTCATCCCAAAGGTGTTCCTAAGAAACGGTACATCGGAGACTGTGGTCAGCAACACAGGAGTACCACAGGGGACTGTACTTTCCCCTTTCCTTTTCACAATCTACACATCAGACTTTAAATTCTCGGACGATACTGTTATTGTTGGGTGTGTTAGAGATGGACAGGAAGAGGAATACATGAACCTGGTGAGAGATTTTGTTGGGTGGTTCCAGGTGAATCATCTACAACTTAATGCATCAAAGACAAAAGAGATGGTAGTGGACTTTCGCAGGTCAGGTTGGCCTACGCAACCAGTATCTATCGAAGGGAATGCTGTGGAAGTTGTCAGGCGCTACAGATACCTAGGGGTGCAACTGGATGACAAACTGGACTGGTCAGTGAATACTGACACTTTATACAGAAAGAGACACGGCCGGCTCTATTCCCTTAGAAGGTTAAGGTCCTTTAATGTATGCAAACTCCTGCATACGTTCTACCAATCTGTTGTGGCCAGTGTTCTCTTCATGCGGTGCTCTGCTGGGGTGGCAGCATTAAAAAGCGAGACGAAGCACGACTGGACAAACTGATTATCTATCAGGTTGAGGTCAGGACTCTGTGCAGGCCAGTCAAGTTCTTCCACACCAAACTGGCTCATCCACGTCTTTATGGAGCTTGTGCTTTGTGCACTGGTGCGCAGTCATGTTGGAACAGGAAGGGGCCATCCCCAAACTGTTCCCACAAAGCTGGGAGCATGAAATCATCAGCGATAACTCAGAACCCATCACAACTCATATTCAGATTATCTGTTGAAATACAGGGGATGGGGTTAAATCCCCCATGATAACTCAAATACAGGTCATCCGTGACGGGTCTCACTAAGATGTTTCTGTGTATGGGGTTAAATCCCCAATAACAATACAAATACAGAAACAGAACATGTTAAAGTCACTTGATGATTTAAAGTGTATTCTTTTATTAAATTATTCATTCCTTTATTCATTAAATTTTGATCAAGCATTTATTTTTATTTAATTCTTTCCTTTTATTTACATTGTTGAATCTGTGCCATTTTGTTCTGTAAAAACTACTGTTGTATGAAAAGTGCTATATAAATAAATAAAATGATTATTATTTCATTTTTTTTATCTTTTACCGTCGCTCTATACTGGTCAGGGTAACAGTGGACGCCATGCAGTAACACACCTCGGCCAGGACTTGATTCCCTCATTGATTCCTTCATTTATTGATTCCTTCATTTATTAATTAATTCATTGATTCATTCGTTGAGTCCTTTCTTTACTGATTCCTTCATTGATTTCTTCATTGATTCCTTTATTGATTCTTTCATATATTTCTTCATTGATTCCTTGATTTATTGATTCCTTCATTTATTCCTTCATTGATTTCTTTATTGATTCCTTCATTGATCAACTCCTTCATTTACTGATTCTTCATTTATTTGTTTATTGATTCCTTCATTGATTCCTTCATTTAATGATTCCTTTATTTGATTCCTTCATTTATTGATCCCTTAATATATTGACTCCATAATTTATTCATTTACTGATTTCTTTATTTATTGATACCTTCCTTGATTCCTTCATTTATGGATTCCTTTATTTATTCCTTCATTTATTTCTTAATTTATGGATTCTTTCATAAATTCTTTTATTGATTCCTTCATTTGAATATTTTGCCAATTTCTTTACATATTTCGTCATTCTTTAATAATGTACTCGCTCAGAGAAAACACTCCAGACTCTGTGGTGCTCAGACTTTGTAAACGTCAGAGAAAATCCCTCTCCTGTATCTACCAATTATGACAAGGAGGTGCCTGTCAGTCATGCAACCCTATAAGCTCTCTCTGTCATTAAGGCCTTCGAGTCCACGTCAGTTCAGATCTTTAAGAACCAGTTATACGTCTGCTGCTATATATAAGTGTTAGAATTCATCTATACTGATCTGTATTTATATATAAAGCAGAAACCTTGTGGCTTTGGCAGGAATGTGCTGCACAACCAAAAGTGAGCTCCAACACTCCGAAAACTCCACGTTCAGCCAAAATAAGTAACCAAAAATGAAAAACATAATAAAGGTTGCTTTTATACGTCAACTTTTTGTTGGACATGAATCAGGATTAAAATCAGGAATCGAGTCCTTGGCAAAGTAAAAACTTTATTTAAAGTCTCTGTGTAACTAAACATTTTGTAAAAACTCGCCTGCCTTTGTTTTTGTTGACATTTTTGTCTGTCAGTTTTATTTCTAGACATTTTTTTATGTCTGACTTGACGAATCAGAAACTGTTTTTTGCTTGCTGTCACTCTTCACTGGCCTGTAACTAAATATTCTTTAAAATCCACCATTAGTGTGACGTTGATCCTATAATTTAGTCTGTTTCATTCATTCCTTTATTGTCTGTTTTACCACTGCTTTATCCTGGTCAGGGTCGCAGTGGGTCTGATTCACTGGGCAAAAGGCAGGAAACACCCTAAACAGGTTGCCAGTCCATCACAGAGCACACACACACACACACACACACATACACACACTCACGGCAGTTATTAGTCGCTGCGCGTCTTTAGTCTTTAGCACCCGGAGCAAACCCACACAGACACGGGGAGAACATGCAAACTCCACTCAGAAAGGACCCCGATTGACCTAACTGAGTCAATCAGTAGGTAGTTTGAAGGTACTCGCACCGCTTGGAACTTGCACCCTGGACCCCAGTACTAGTGCTATAAAAAGGCAGATGTCTGGGGCAGCTGCCAACCCGTCTGGCTCCTTCCCGTCATATCAGTTTGATTAGTTTTGATTAGGATTACCTCAGCCTTATACATAGCAGGACAGATTTAGGGTTATTAAAATGATTTTAAGGATCATGGCATTAAAAATTCACCATGTAATGCTTTATGTTACGTTTCACATTCAGTATGAGGGAGTAAGATGTAGAACGATGAACGACGCTTCTTGGTGCAGATGTTTTGCATGGAAACGATTACACTATGAGTCTTGTGAGAAGCCTTCTCAGTTCTAACCGAGAAGATCACTTACAGATCACTCTATTTTAATACATTCTTTGTAATGGGACGAGAACTCTGGAGACTGAAGATCAGGAGAGTGGCATGGAACAAGGGAACCCAGGAGATAACGAAACAGATACTCAAGGCTGGAACACTTGGAAGGTGAGACGCTGGAATCAAGGCAAGTGAAACCGCCGGGAACACAGGACACAGGAAGGTGTGCCAAGGGAACCAGGAGGCTGGGATCAAGGCAGGTGGGGCCGCCGGGAACACAGGAGACTAGAAGGTGCGATGAGGGAACCAGGAGGCTTGAATCAAGGACGGTGAAACCGCCAGGAACACAGGAGACTGGAAGGTGCGCCAAGGGAACCAGGAGGCTGGGTTCGAAGCAGGTGGGACCGCCAGGAAAACAGGAGACTGGAAGGTGAGATGAGGGAACCAGGAGGCTGGAATCAAGGCAGGTGGAACCACCGGAAACACAGGACACAGGAAGGTGTGCCGAGGGAACCAGGAGGCTGGGATCAAGGCAGGTGGGACCGCCAGGGAAATAGGAAGGTGCGTCAAGGGAACCAGGAGGCTGGGATCAAGGCAGGTGAAATCGCCGGGAACACAGGAGACTGGAAGGGGTGACGAGGGAATCAAGAGGCTGGGGTCGAAGCAGGTGAAACCACCGGGAACACAGGAGACTGGAAGGTGCAATGAGGGAATCAGGAAGCAGGTGGGACTGCCTGGTACACAGGAAGGTGAGACGAGGGAACCAGGAGTCTGGGGTCGAAGCAGGTGGGACTGCCTGGGACACAGGAAGGTGAGACGAGGGAATCAGGAGGCAGTGTCCAAGGCAGGTGGGACCGCCAGGGAAACAGGAAGGTGCGCCGAGGAAACCAGGAGGCTGGGATCAAGGCAGGTGGAACCGCCAGGGAAACAGGAAGGTTGAAGCAGGTGGGGCCGCCAGGGAAACAGAAAGGCACGCCGAGGGAACCAGGAGGCTGGGAAAGAGTTAGGTGACAATGAAGGAAACACTGGAGACTGGAGAGGGGGTAAGTGGCAGGTAGCTTGACGACCGGGGGAAAAAGGAAAAGCTTGGTATGTCCAGGAAAAAAAAACAGAAGAGCTGCTCTCTGTAGTAGTGGGGTCAGCAGAATACCAGGGAGATAAACAGACACCAGGGAAGGACAAACATCAACCAGAACTGGGGCAGGTCCAATAGGCAACATCAACAGGAATGCGGAAGCATTCAAACAGGTAACAAAAAAACAGGGGGGAAAAAATCACAGGAACAACAGGAATCTTTAAGGAAAGGAAAGTGAACAGGTAACAAAAACAGGTAACAAAAACAGACGATCTGACCAGGAGAGGAGGAAAAACAGGGGCTTTTACAGGCTGAGTAATGAGGTGGAGATTGAGAACACGTGTGCATGATCATTTTTAAAGATAATATCATGCACAGTTTGGCTTGTACCAAAACTGACTGTTTTCTTGGATAGTTCAGCAGCCAAACGTAGGATCACGCTGTAAGAAGAAACGTTGTTGGTTTTTTTCGTATTAGCGTTTTTTGTTCCACACGACTGGCGCTGAATTCCCAGGACTGGCATTAGACGGAATCCTATCAGGGAAACGTAATTGTATCACAGCCTACAGCTGCACCTCTCATTATACTTAGTGTTATTATAAAATGACATCAGTGTTTAGATTCACTCCCTGTAGTGATATACTTAGGCTCGGTTGCCAGCGGCTTTATTTTTCTCGCAGAATATGTTTATAGCTCTGGGTACAGCGGGAGTCGTGGCCAAAACAGGCAAGCTGCTATTTTTTTCTCCGAAGATGTGCTTAATTATATTCTCCTGATCTCAGAGCTGCTTCTGAAACTGTATTTAAATACTCTGACTGCGTGACTACATGAAGTGTGCACACGTCAGCGGTACATCCCAAAACGACAAGGTCAGATAAAGGTCATTACTTCACAAAAAATAAACAAATAAACAAAGGTTACATGAAGTTTAGCAGCTATTACCGCATCCACTCTTCTGGGAAGGAATTAAACAAGATAGCTGCACAAGACGGAATTGTCTGTGGGAATTTGTGCTCATTTAATCAAAGCTCTGGCTCGCAATCAGTGTACCAATTCATCCCAAAGATGTTTAATGGGGTCGAGGTCAGAGATTTATTTGGGGCTTGAACCAGTGACCTTTTGATTACTAGATCATTACTGTCTATTTATATTTCTGTCTGTCTTTGTGTCTGTCTGTCTGTCCGCCTGTCCGTCCGTCCGTCCGCCTGTCTGTCTATCTATCTGTTTGTCTGTCTGTCTATCTATTTGTGTATGTATGTATCTATCTGTCTGTCTGTCTGTCTGTCTGTGCATATATCTATCGATCTATCTATCTGTCTGTCTGTCTATCTATCTATTTATCTACGTATATCTGTCTGTCTGTCTGTCTGTCTGTCTATATATCTATCAATCTAGCTATCTGTCTGTCTTTCTATCTATCTGCTGTCTGTCTATCTATCTGTCTGTCTGTCTATTCATATCTATCTGTCTGTCTGTCTATCAATCAATCTGTCTGTCTATCAATCGATCTGTCTGTCTGTCTGTCTGTCTGTCTGTCTGTCTGTCTCTCTCTCTCTCTCTCTCTCTCTCTCTCTCTCTCTCTATCTATCTATCTATCTATACAGAATCTACATTTTTATACACTCAACCATTTAAAGGAGTGTCCACATAATTTTGATCATGTAGCGTATTTTGATTTATTGCTACTTTTTCCTGGACAGGGACAGTTTTCTCAGAATTGCTGGGTGCAATGCATTAACACACCATTTGTATCTGTTTTGTATCACCATTTGTATTAACACAGGGGTTTTTGTATCTGTTGGTCCTGGATTTTGTAAAGTTGCTTTGAGACAATGTATATTGTAAAAAGCGCTATATAAATAAAGTTGACTTGACTTGACTTGACACCATACAGGACACTAATCCATTGTCCACTGTCCTGACATACAATCAGGTCTGTAGGTAGACGCCGGACAGGCTGATAACACCGCTGGGGATTCGAACCCTGGATCCCAGTGCTAGTGCTATAAAAAGGCAGATGTCTGGGGCAGCTGCCAACCCGTCTGTCTCTCTACCGTCATATCAGTTTGATTAGTTTTGATTTCTTTACACGCTGGTGTTTTTATATAGGTTTTATATTGCAGGAGAAACTGAGGGGGTTTAATGATTTTGAGGATCTTGGCATTAAAAATCCACCATTTAAAGCCTGATGTTATGTTTCACATGTAGTAGACGAGAGTAAGATGTGTAAGTAAGTGGTTCTGTTTCTTCTGTTGATTAGATTCACAGCTGCTCATTCTTGAGGACAGCGAAGCGTTCTGCATAAATAAATCCCTAAACTCTTTCCCACATGTAGAGCCGCTCTAAGCCTCATGTTCTCTCCATGGATGGTGGACACTGAAACTGTAGGATTAGGATTTAAAGAAGACAAACTTTCCATCTTGTTTTGCTTAGTACTGCCCTATAGTACACTTTTTTGGCTAGAACATTAATTCTTCAGAAAAGGCTGCTCACAAGACTTTGGAGTGTGTCTGTGGGAGTTCTTAAATACCGTGTCCACTCATTGTCCACTCTATTAGACACTCCTACCTAGTCGGTCCACCTTGTAGATGTAAAGTCAGAGACGATCGCTCATCTATTGCTGCTGTTTGAGTCGGTCATCTTCTAGACCTTCATCAGTGGTCACAGGACGCCGCCCACGGGGCGCTGTTGGCTGGATATTTTTGGTTGGTGGATGATTCTCAGTCCAGCAGTGACAGTGAGGTGTTTAAAAACTCCAGCAGCGCTGCTGTGTCTGATCCACTCATACCAGCACAACACACACTAACACACCACCACCATGTCAGTGTCACGGCAGTGCTGAGAATCATCCACCACCTAAATAATACCTGTTCTGTGGTGGTCCTGTGGGGGTCCTGACCATTGAAGAACAGCATGAAAGCGAGACCATGTGCAGAACAAGATCCGTATCCATCCACTGCTTGATAAATATATTGTGGAGGGAAAGATGTCCTCAAACCCACGTCCAGCATCGTCTGATGTAATAACGCATCAGGTCTCTTCTTTAAACAGCAGGACGGTGGTGTTTGCTTGAGGTAAGTCAGCATATGTACACAGTAGTGGGTTCAAAATGTGCCAGGGAATGACCCTAGATTCCACCACAAGATAACAGTACATACTACATACATCATACGTCCTCCTACTGTCCATCCAAAACAATCTGGAGGACCGAACACGATCACATTCGTACCGAAAAGAAAGAAAAGCTGCATATGTAACTCATTCCACTTTTTTTCTCAGCACTCCAAGAATGTTCAGAAAGTCCAAACTTCAGCTGTTGTTTTGCAGCGGCGTAATAAACTGAACACACAGCCGAGCGTTTCGACAGCCAGGTTTAATCATACAGTCCCGGCTCTGATTCTGAGAAGTAATAATAATAACGTAGTGCTTTCATGGTGGCACGGTGAGGGATTCATATTTTACTTTCCATTTTCCAGCTGAAAAAATGCTTTAGTGAATAAAAAGAACAGCAGCGGAGATGGATGATACATTTATTCAATTATAATGAAATAATCGTACTTACTGTACCAGTCAGGCTACAAACAGCTACACTGAAAGACAGATCTTCTGTATTTTTAGCTCCGTCCCACCAGGATTCACTTATTTTTTGTGATTGTTGTAGAATAAAATGCTTCACTTTTCCCCCTTAAAGCTTTTTACACCCACATTTGCTCCTTTATTCTTTATTAGAGTGAGCAATGTACTGTGAATGGAAGAAGAAACAGAACTCTGGGTGTTGAGGAACTCCAGAGTCCCAATCTCAAGGTTTCCCAGCAGAACGTTGCTCATCCTCTGCCGACTTGCCTTTTTCCCGTAGTGCATCCTGGTGCCATGTGTTCCCCAGGTAAGCGACGCACACGCACCAGTTCCGATGCTCACGTGTCCATTGTTGGCGTGATGGACAGGGGTCAGCATGGGCACCTTGACTGGTCTGCGGCTATGCAGCCCCATACGCAACAAACTGTGCTGCTCCGTGTATTCTGACACCTTTCTATCAGAACCAGCATGAACTTCTTCAGCAGTTTGAGCTGCAGTAGCTCGTCTGTTGGATCGGACACCCTGTCGCCGGTTTACCACTGACCAGGAACACCCCACAAGAGCTGCAGGTTTGGAGATGCTCTGACCCAGTCGTCTAGCCATCACAATTTGGCCCTCGTCAAACTCGCTCAGATCCTCACGCTCGTCCATTTTTCTAACATCAACTTTGAGGATAAAATGTTCACCTGCTGCCTAATATATCCCCCCCACTAACAGGTGCCGTGATGAAGAGATAATCAGTGTTATTCACTTCACCAGTCAGTGGTCATAATGTTATGCCTTGTCGGTGTAAAACAGCACATCGTTTTGATCCCAATTTGCATAAACTGCATAAATCGCTCGGATTAATTCCCAGTTTCTATGTTATTCTCACTACATATCATGAAGTATTAATTAAGTTCGTGTCTGTATTTTAGGATGACCTTCAAAAGCATTGTTGTTTTTTTTCTCCAGCACTAATATGTGGTTATACAGGCTGGTATTTGAGTCAATATTGTAAACAAAAAGCTTAATCCACACTTTGTTCTTCTTCTTTTTTTTTGAAACAGTAACTTTCTCTGCACCAAAACTCAGTTCTGCACCACTGCATCATCACCAGCTTTAAAAAGAAAAACTAAACACACATGGATTTGAATGTTTTTAATAGGTATTTTACATAAACATGTAAAAAGAGACAATAATTTCTTTGACTGACTAAAGAAAACTGGCCTCGACTTTACTACGTTGCTGTTTAACAATAAATAAATCTAATAAATTATTCAAAACTATTAAAAAACAATAAATACATCACAGCTGTAGACTCCAGCAGTTTCCTCTCTAGTACATGTTAAATGTTTTCTCTGTGCAGATGTAGAAAGTATCTGTGTCCCATCTGTAAAGCATTTATGTCCAGAGACGCATCCTGTCAACAAAAAGACATACATCTTCATTCTTATTTTATTACTACTATTAGATAGACAGAGAGACAGAGATATATAAAAACAGACCGATAAATATAAAAGCAGACAGACAGATAGACAGACAGATATATAGATACAGACAGACATATATATATATATCTACAGAGAGAGAGAGAGAGAGAGAGAGAGAGAGAGATAGATAGATAGATAGATAGATAGATAGATAGATAGATAGATAGATAGATAGATAGATAGACAAAACAAGCAGACAGATAGACAGAGAGACATACAGACAGACAAAGACAGACAGACAGACAAACAGACAGACAGATATAAAGACAGTCAGATAGACAGAGACAGAAAGACATATATATATACTGGTGCTGGTCATAAAATTAGAATATCATGAAAAAGTTGATTTATTTCAGTAATTCCATTCAAAAAGTGAAACTTGTATATTATATTCATTCATTACACACAGACTGATATATTTCAAATGTTTATTTCTTTTAATGTTGATGATTATAACTGACAACTAATGAAAACCCCAAATTCAGTATCTCAGAAAATTAGAATATTACTTAAGACCAACTGAAAAGTATGAAGATGAAAAGTATGAGCATGTACAGAACTCAATACTTAGTTGGGGCTCCTTTTGCCTGAATTACTGCAGCAATGCTTGTGTCTAAACAGAAAGACAGATAGACAGACAGATAGATATAAAGACAGACAGATAGAGACAGAGAGACATATAGATAGATAGATACATAGATAAATAGACATATATTTAAAAACAGACAGATAGATAGACAGAGAGATATACAGAAAGATAGATAAACAGTTAGATAGACAGATAGATGATAGATAGGCAGACAGACAGACAGTAAAATAGACAGATAGAGAGGTAGACAGACAGATGGTGGGTACATATGGAGATGTAATTGGTATACAGTGTAAGGTATAAATGATAGTGATTCACAGTGCAAAGAGATGCAGATGTTCACACACACACAAACACACACACACACACACACACACACAATTATATACACACGTGCCACAATCCTGATACATTCAGTCTTCAGTTACCCCCCCCCCCCAAAAAAAAACAAAAACAAAAACAAAAAACAAAGAAACATAAAAGCTCTGGGGACGAAGGAGTTTCTGTAGATTAGTGTACAGTCCAGCATGAAAGAGCTTTCAGGAACACACTCTAATACTAAACTGTACGTTACCTTGGCCCTTCGTCTCAGGTAATCTCTGCGATTGTGCAGCATCTTCGTACACCGAACGATCACCTCTGCTTCCCTCCCAGATAAATACGGTAAAGCAGAAATGATCTACAAGCACAGACGAAGCGTTTATATTGGGGGGGGGGGGGGGGGGGGGGGGGGGGGCATCAAAATCAGCATCAGAAACCTCTACCGTGGTACATGTCATTTTATATTACAGTTATTACAGTCAATTATACGAGGGTTCTTCAAACAGTTTCAGCACTTTTAAAACTCTATTTATTAAGAATTTTAAAAACAACTTTTCTACATCGTCACCTTCCGATGCATTTTTCCAGCGTCGTACCGACCTTTTAATGCCGTCAGCAAAAAACATTTTTGGTTGAGTCTGTAGCCACTGATGCGCTGCTGCTTTCACATCATCACATGAAAATCTTCGTCCCCTTAAAGCTTCTCTGAGCGTCCGAACAGGTGGAAATCAGATGGAGCTAAATCTGGTCTATAAGAATCTCTCAGACACGACCGGTTACGACTCCTCCCACCCTCACCGCTTATAACCAACAGATAAAAGTGAGGAAACTTATTGAAGATCCCTCCCTGTTTTCAGACAGACCCATGGTGTAAGTAAAGGACTGCATTTCTGATTAAACCTTTGCTGTAATCGGGCCCCATTCGATGTTCCTGCTGTAGGAGGCCCTCTGCCAAACCTGAAACTGCATCAGGATCTCTCTCGCCACCACCTGCTCACAGAAACGAACAAAAAAAGAAGTCTAGATTTAATTTTATTGAGATCTGAATTAATCTGATTGAGGAGAATGAGGCCAACCCACGCCCCCTCCGACACATGGGCAGCAGCCGTATGCAGTGTAGTGCAGTGCAGCTTAGCGTTGTGTACGGAGAGACACACCCTGAGAGCGCTCTTTTTTAATATCTGTGCAGGCGCCATTAATCAGCCAGCAGAGGTCGTAATTGCACCAGTCATGGGAGAGAGATCCGGCTCAGTCCCACCCATATCTGAACTGGTCAACAGGCCAATCGTTGTTCACGTGGCCGCTCAGCCTTAGCCGGCAGGCAGAGCCGAGACTCAATACGATGTATTCGAGATCCAGCTCCGGTTCCAGCGTGTGTTTTTATCGCTGCACCACCTGAGCGGCGATTATATATTTTTAATATATGGACTTACACTGAACGTTCTCTGTCTGCTGGTGGAACACGTCGTGGTCGGGTCTCCCGGAGGGTTTTCCGGACTCCTCTGGGGCGGCTACAACACAGACACAACACAGAATCAGTTCCTGAACTTCATCTGTTCTGATAACAGTTACTTTAGAAATGTTAAAGCATTAGTTATTTAATTATGATTATTGATCAGGAAGAAGAAACACACAGAAGACTTGAACAGAATAAAATATGTGTTTTATTTATGACAGCATTACATTACAAGTTTTGGAGTCACAAAAGCTATTATTGAAGACAAACAGGCAAATCAATCTGATTAAGAACAGTTACGTATACACTGATCAGCGATAACATCCTTGTTTCTACACTCACTGTCCATTTAATCAGCTCCACTTACCATATAGGAGCACTTTGTAGTTCTACAATTACTGACTGTAGTCCATCTGTTTATCTGCATGCTTTTATTAACCTGCTTTCACCCTGTTCTTCAGTGGTCAGGACCCCCACAGGACCACCAATTTACTCAGATTTACACCAGTTTACTCAGACTGGAGCACAAAACTGCTGCGACTGCTGAGAAAACGACTCGAAACGTCTCAAACCCGTCTCATCGCTCGATCGCTCATCTATTGCTGCTGTTTGAGTCGGTCTACTTCTAGACCTTCTAGATCAGTGGACACAGGACGCTGCCCACGTGGCGCTGTTGGCTGGATATTTTTGGTTGGTGGACGATTCTCAGTCCAGCAGTGACAGTGAGGTGTTTAAAAACTCCAGCAGTGCTGCTGTGTCTGCACCACACACGTCAAGGCCCCAACCCACAAGGAACAACAAACCACCACTGTTATGTTTTGGCTGTTGGAAGTTCCCACAGGTCTGAGTCACGCATCTGTAACCTGTTTAGTCCAACCAGAATCCAGAACGCTGTTTATTTATCCCGGATCTGGGTTCAGTCACTTCTCACATATTCCACAGCAGGTCTGTGTTCTTCTGAGCAGTTACGTCCAGTTACTTCATCAAACCAACACTTCAGTCTCGATTCATACAGCCAGAAGTAAGTATGTAGAAACCGCTTCTTATTATTGAGCTCATGTGTTTCAACCACATCTATTAATTACAGTTCAATTAATATGCTTTCAACTTAGTGGTAACAGTTTGGAGAAAGCCCTTCCGTGTTTCAGCGAGACAGGAGTTTTGGTCTGTCAAGTCCTGGATTCTATAAAGTTAGTTTGACACAATGTCTATTGTAAAAAGCACTACACAAATAAATTTAACTTGATTTGACAATGTAACCCTGCACACAGAGCAAAGTCCATTTAGACGTCGTTTTATGGGTTTGGAAGAATTGCAAGCCAGCTCTTTGTCGTTTATTATAATCGAACATACACACCATTCCAGTAAGAAGAAACGGCTCCATGTTCTCGCTTATGGCTTTGGAATGGGATGCCCAACAAGCTCATGGTCGGGTGTCTATATACTTTTGGCCAGATAGTGGCCGAACAGATTCTCTAAAACAACAACAGGCCTTTAACGTACAATAACAACAGACAAACTTGCTAATAATAACAGGAAATACACAAGTGTGTTGCCAAATAGCTGAACATAAAACATGAATAAATATTGCTAGTTATCATTTTGTGCAAGCATTCAGAAACAGCTCAAGACTTCAGATATTATTGAGACGTAAAACTATTCAGACCGGCAGCGATTCTTTGCTTCGTATGCAACTCGCTGTGAAATTAAAACTTTAATGTTTGTGTTTAGTGATTTAACGTTTTTCATTCATGCAGCGTTCAAGTGCCTCACGTTTACTGGTGAATCTGCACTATGAGGGATCCTAGCAATCCTACAGCAATTCAGTTAGCAATCGCTTAGTCAAAATGTCCAAGATGTGGAAGAGTAAAGCAGCTAAAACACGACTCGGGGTAACTTTAACGACTTCTGCTGGCTGATTGATGGTGTCCGCACAATGTCGAGGGATAATGCATTGATCAGGGTGTGGCTCTCCGTACAAAACGCTGATCTGCATATGAACTCGCCTTGTGCAGGTGCTCGGCTACTGCACACAAAGGGGCATGAGTCGGTCTCGCTCTCCTCAATCAGGGCGGGGGTCAGCATCAGTGGAGAGGAAGGGGAGAAAATGCATAAACAAAAATAGCTGAACATAAAACGTTAATAAATATTGCTAGTGGTTATTTTTTGCAAGCATTCAGAACCAGCACTAACGTTCAGACCGGCAGCGATTCTTCGCTTCTTGTCGGCAGAATCGCTGATCGCTCATCGTTAAGGTCCTACCTAATTCAAGGCCATAAAATTTGCATCACGGACCGTAAGACATTTCCTGTGCGATATACAATTCAAACTTTAATGTTTGTGTTTAGTGATTTAACGTTTTTCATTCATGCAGCGTTCAAGTGTCTCACGTTTACTGGTGAATCTGCACTATGAGGCGTCCTAGCAATCCTACAGCAATTCAGTTAGTAATTGCTTAGTCCAAATTGTCGAAGTGTAATGCAGTTAAAAACACAACTTGGGTAACTGAGTTTGGAAAACTAACAAGCAATTCTGTGGATGCAAAAAGGGGGGGTCAAAACACGGACGAGAATTTTTTTTATTTGAGACAGAACATGAAGCCTCGCACCGTCGCTGGATGTTCTAGGTTTACATTCACTTATTAAAGTAGCTGTGCTGTGTGTTGTAGCTTCTATTTATTCTATCATTTAATGTATGAGTGTAATTCAGTGACTGCCGTGAAATGTGGCTCTTGGTTCGAACTCGTTGGTTCGAAACTCAGCTCTGCCATCAGGCTGGGCTGGGCGCCTACATAAACAACGATTGGCTGTCGTTCAGACAGGGTGGGAGTGGAAGGGAGATTCCTCATAACTGATGCAATTACGACCTCTGCTGGCTGATGATGGTGCCTGCACAATGTCAAGAGATAATGTGTTGATCAGGGTGTGGCTCTCTGTACACAAGGCTGATCTGCATATGAATTAGCCTCGGTCTCGCTCTCCTCAATCAGGGCGGGGGTCAGCATCAGTAGAGAGGAAGGGGAAAAAATGAATAAACAAATACATACTGTATATATACAGTGTATCACAAAAGTGAGTACACCCCTCACATTTCTGCAAATATTTCATTATATCTTTTCATGGGACAACACTATAGAAATGAAACTTGGATATAACTTAGAGTAGTCAGTGTACAGCTTGTATAACAGTGTAGATTTACTGTCTTCTGAAAATAACTCAACACACAGCCATTAATGTCTAAATAGCTGGCAACATAAGTAAGTACACCCCACAGTGAACATGTCCAAATTGTGCCCAAATGTGTCGTTGTCCCTCCCTGGTGTCATGTGTCAAGGTCCCAGGTGTAAATGGGGAGCAGGGCTGTTAAATTTGGTGTTTTGGGTACAATTCTCTCATACTGGCCACTGGATATTCAACATTGCACCTCATGGCAAAGAACTCTCTGAGGATGTGAGAAATAGAATTGTTGCTCTCCACAAAGATGGCCTGGGCTTTAAAAAGATTGCTAACACCCTGAAACTGAGCTACAGCATGGTGGCCAAGGTCATACAGCGGTTTTCCAGGACAGGTTCCACTCGGAACAGGCTTCGCCAGGGTCGACCAAAGAAGTTGAGTCCACGTGTTCGGTGTCATATCCAGAGGTTGGCTTTAAAAAATAGACACATGAGTGCTGCCAGCATTGCTGCAGAGGTTGAAGACGTGGGAGGTCAGCCTGTCAGTGCTCAGACCATACGCCGCACACTGCATCAACTCAGTCTGCATGGTCGTCATCCCAGAAGGAAGCTGACGCACAAGAAAGCCAGCAAACAGTTTGCTGAAAACAAGCAGTCCAAGAACATGGATTACTGGAATGCCCTGTGGTCTGACGAGACCAAGATAAACTTGTTTGGTTCAGATAGTGTCCAGCATGTGTGGCGGCGCCCTGGTGAGAAGTACCAAGACAACTGTATCTTGCCTACAGTCAAGCATGGTGGTGGTAGCATCATGGTCTTGGGCTGCATGAGTGTTGCTGGCACTGGGGATCTGCAGTTCATTGAGGGAAACATGAATTCCAACATGTACTGTGACATTCTGAAACAGAGCATGATCCCCTCCCTTCGAAAACTGGGCCTCATGGCAGTTTTACAACATGATAACGACCCCAAAAACAACCTCCAAGATGACAACTGCCTTGCTGAGGAAGCTGAAGGTAAAGGTGATGGACTAAACCCAATTGAGCACCTGTGGCGCATCCTCAAGTGGAAGGTGGAGGAGTTCAAGGTGTCTAACATCCACCAGCTCCGTGATGTCATCATGGAGGAGTGGAAGAGGATTCCAGTAGCAACCTGTGCAGCTCTGGTGAATTCCATGCCCAGGAGGGTTAAGGCAGTGCTGGATAATAATGGTGGTCACACAAAATATTGACACTTTGGGCACAATTTGGACATGTTCACTGTGGGGTGTACTCACTTATGTTGCCAGCCATTTAGACATTAATGGCTGTGTGTTGAGTTATTTTCAGAAGACTGTAAATCTACACTGCTATACAAGTTGTACACTGACTACTCTAAGTTATATCCAAGTTTCATGTCTATAGTGTTGTCCCATGAAAAGATATAATCAAATATTTGCAGAAATGTGAGGGGTGTACTCACTTTTGTGATACACTGTATATAAAATATGAAGCACATTTTCCTGTGAACTTAGGAAGAGCCTAGTCATCGTCCTGTGTTTACAACGGAAGTGTCATTATCGCATCTGATCGTTTGGTTGTCGTGGTTTTACTGAAGCTGAGCAAAAACAGGATATTCCGTGGTGGTACAGAGTACTTTACTGGCAAGCAAAAAGTATTTGATCACAAATCAGATTCCTTTTCACAAAGTTTTTACCACTAAAAATAAAAATCCTGGAGGTAAATCGCTCGTCTATAGGTTTCATCCCTGTGTAGCCCATCACTGTCTGTGCAGTCAATAAGAAAACTATGGCTGTTCTTTGCAATTGCTGCCGTCTGTTTACGACAGTGAGTTTCTCCTCCATCTCTAGTTGTAACGATTATCTAGGAACCAAAAACAGAGCCCTGAAAACTGTGTACCGCACTGCTTAATGCCCAATTCCTTTTGATAATCATCACATCGCATAAATACAGTTAAACTTTGCTCAACTTTTCTGCTAATGCCGAGTTCACACTACACGTTTTTTGCCCTGATTTTCACTCGGCGACTGGTCGGCGCTAGATTTACCGGCTCGGGAGCAACACAGCGTTCGCTCGGCTCTCAATCGGTGTGTGTGAACTACTCAACAACTCGATCCGAGCGCTCGGCGACCGAAGCAAGACTTCTAGCATGTCAGATATCTGAATCCGAGTCGGCCGACTGGCAGTGAGCGCTTTGTCGACCAGCCAATTAGAACGCAAGATACAGGGTGAGGAGAAACGCGGGGGAGGAGTGTAATACGTGGTACAGGGGCGTAATATAGTTTATATCAGAATACATCAGCACACACACACAAGTTTTATACAGTATTTCTGACCTGATCATTCTTTACAAAATGCTGGTGGCGTTGCATTGCAAAAAATTTATTAACCTCCAACTCACTACAGAACAATCCATGCTGCTCACTCAGATTCATTTATTTTTCCTCCTTGATTTTACGCTGCACATCAGCACACAAACTTTGATCTCTCGCTACTTGTTGACGTGCATTTTTGGACGTGATATCATTAAACTCCTCGTCACTTCTCATGTTTGTTTTCGTGACAGAACGTAGTTTGGGAGAGCAGAGAAGCTCGCCTGTGATTCCAGTTGGTGATAGATCGCCGATCAGTCGTGTTGTGTGAAATACACACCGACTAGAAAGACTCCCGATTACAAGAGATCCAGTCGTGTAGTGTGAACTGTACAGCGACCCGGCCACTTGGAAAGTCATGTAGTGTGAACTTGGTATTAGTAAACGTGTCATCAGAAACTGTCAGCGCTAAGTAAAAACTAACGACAGCCGGTCGTTTTGTCGTGTCGCATCACTGCCGGCCTGAACGTAGGGTAAGTGTTTAATAACTGCTTAATAATCTGTCATTTTTATAAACGTCTTTGGATTAGACACAAGTGAACACATGAATATTTGACAAACAAACAAGGTGCTCTTTCATTAGCTTTCATTATTTCAGTACGCAGGGGTGGGCAGGACAGTATCAATATTACAATATTACAACATCTACCAAAAGACTTCGGTCAAATCTGATTGAATCCATTCATTCTGACGATAGACGAAGACTCGGGTGTTCACATGTTCACTCTACTCAACGATCTGATAAATATCTGCGTCGACATGCACGTTACAAATAATCCCATCCAAAATGATGCTCACATGTAGAGTACCGCTTAGTGTACACGAGTCCAGTCAGAGTAAGAAGAGCAGCAGGACGTGACCTGAGTTTTCGTTTAGTGTTTTTTTTTTTTTTTATTGCTTTAAAATGATGCCGTTTTACTACGTTCCCACCGTCGACCCCGATACCTCTGGATGAATGTGCACAGTGAAGACTGATAAGAAAGAGTCGCTGAATTTGCACACGTGTAGAACGTATTTAAACTTTCCGGTCAGAAGTGTAATGTGATGTACTGTAGGTGTTTACATGGTGATTATTCTTCTATTTAACGGATTATCACCCACCTCGTTCAATTAAACAGAAGTTGTATTCGAAATGTACTCTATCAGACTCGTTCTATTCCGATTAAAGTGTAAACGTGGACGTGTTCTATTCCCATCGAGCTATTAGTGGAATTATTGACGGATTTGCATGTTGCATGTAAACACACGGCTACACAAATGAAGGGTTTCGTGGAAAAACACGGGTGACTACGGAAAGAATAAGAAATGAAAAACTGAGCATAACAAAACAAAAATCAACTTAAGAAATGCACTGGCCCAAGTCTGGACCAAAACATGAATCATTGAGTTAATGTACAGGACTGATAAGTGGTCAGATGGTGGACGTAACAGACCAGGACTCATATGTATGAAGATGTACATGTATACAAATAATACTGAGTAACTGCATTTTCTCCCCTCTTTCTCCCTTTTAGCGCATCCAATCGCATCATGCTTCCTGCCGATTCCCGTTCTAATTGAGGAGAACGAAGCTAACCCACGCCCCCTCCGACACGTGGGCAGCAGCCGTATGCATCTTATCACCTGCACTTTGACGAGTGCAGTGCAGCTCAGCGTTGTGTACGGAGAGACACACCCTGATCTTTTCCCGTCTCTGTGCAGACACCATCAATCAGCCAGCAGAGGTCGTAATTGCACCAGTCATGACAGAGAGACCCCATCCGGCTTAATCCCGCCCATATCTGAACAACAGGCCAATCGTTGTTCATGTGACCTTTCAGCCTTAGCCGGCAGACAGAGCTGAGATTCGATACGATGTATTCGAGATCCCAGCTCTGGTTCCAGCGTGTGTTTTTACCGCTGCGCCACCTAAGCGGCTGATGTCCACATACTTTAGGGAGAGAAATGGTTTGAAATAATTCTCATCATTTTATATTAATTCATGCAATAAATGCACATAATGTCATTAAATGTTACACTATTAAAATATCTAATATTTTTATATAATTTTCAAATTATAATTATATGGTTTTTAAATTTACATTTTTATGAACTGCTTTATGCTGATCAGGGTTACAGCAGGATTAGTTTTACCAGAAAACACTGAGCGAAAGGCAGGAATACCCAAGACAGGGCGCCAATCCATGCCAGGCTTTGGCCAACCTTCCCTCTTCAGAAGCGTAATAGACCGCTGTCGCCCAAACGCCTTTTAAAACGATTACAGGCCTTTTAACAATTAATTAATTAAGTTTAATTAATTGGGTTTGAAACTCTTCTAAGTAAAAACAGACATGGGCAGATAGACACACATCCCTCGTTTTTATTTTTGACAGGTAAGCACCTGATAAACACATATGGATAAAAGACAAAAGAAATACAACTATGCAAAGGTTTGGCCACCCTGATGGAATTCCATGCCATGCCTTGTTGTGTTTTTTGTTGTTGTTTTACACTGATCAGGCATAACATTATGACCACCTTCCTAATATTGTGTTGGTCCCCCTTTTGCTGCCAAAACAGCCCTGACCCGTCGAGGCACGGAGTCTGACACCTTTCTTTCAGAACCAGCATTAACATCTTCAGCAGTTTGAGCTACAGTAGCTCGTCTGTTGGATCGGACCACACGGACCAGCCTTCCCTCCCCACGTGCGTCAGTGGACCACTTTTGATAGATCCTGACCACTGCAGACCGGGACACACCCCACAAGAGCTGCAGTTTTGGAGATGCTCTGACCCAGTCGTCTAGTCATCACAATTTGGTCAGATCCTCACGCTCGCCCATTTTTCCTGCTTCTAACATCAACTTTGAGGATAAAATGTTCACTTGCTGCCTAATATATCCCCCCCACTAACAGGTACCATGATGAAGAGATAATCAGTGTTATTCACTTCACCTCTCAGTGCTCATAATGTTATGACTGGTCTGTATTTTAAGTAAAAATTCATTCATACAATCTCTACAGGGAACTACAACTGCATTTTATGGCCACTGTAACAACAATGATTTGAGAACCAGATTTTTGTTAAAGCAGAACTTTCAGGTCGTGGCCGTCTAAACTAAGATGCTCCCAAATAATTTCGACTTTATACTTGAAATCGAACATTTGAACAGTGGAGCTAATACGCAGTCATGGGGAACAAAGCTGAATATGAGATTTTATTTGTTTTTAGTGCACGGTTTCTATATTTTAACATAATATTTGTGCAAACAAAGATATTAAACCGCTTGCACATGTCAGCTTCTAGGTTTTACAGTTAAATCTGTTACCGCTCAACATCAAACAAACAAAAAATATATATAGATAAATAAATAGCTAGATTTATATAATGAAAAACTTAAATATAAATAGAATCTGACCAGGGGTGTTTCAACTTTTTCTGTATGTATTATGGACTGTATGTATTAATGTAACACAGCACAATACACAGTGAAGCAAAATGAATGAAGAACTTTATAATAATGTAAAGATTCTCATTTTTAACAGAACAAAACTAAAAATGCCTTTCTCCTGTGTGATTGTTAGGACCCCATATTTTTCTCCAATAAGTGATATGTCGTGTGGGAACCCAACACTGACCCAGCAGGTGATAAGAAGTGGCCACGGATTGGAAACGTGTCTGAGGGGGTGTGTGGTGATCCGGCTCTCCTTGATCAGATCGAGGGTTCTCGAGCGGCTGCAGATTCACAATCGGGAATCGGAAATTCCTTCTTCTGGTTCCTCAGCCTTTGTCCCGTTTCTCGGTTGCGGGGTCGGCATTCCCGGCTTCTTCCCGTTAGGGGTCGCCGGCGGGATTTGGCACAGTTTTTACGCCGGACGCCCTTCCTGACACGACCCTCCCTATTCATCCGGGCTTGGGACCGGCACTTCGATACACTGGTCTGTGCATCTAGCGGCCGGGTACCTATAGGACAATTCGGCCTGGTGGCATGTTTTTGGACTGTGGGAGGAAACCGGAGCACCCGGAGGAAACCCACGGGGACACGGGGAGAACATGCAAACGCCACACAGAAAGTACCCGGACTGCCCCACCTGGGGATCGAACCCTAGACCTTCTTGCTGTGAGACGACAGTGCTACCCACCGTGCTGCCTTTATTATCTGTTTAGGATCTTTTTATCTTTTAATCCTTTCCTAAATAATTCAGCTACTAACTAACAAGTGAAGCCAGTGGAACACAATAACCTCGATATTCTGTATACATGAGCCTGCTAGTATCTCTTCAGCCCAAATTCACAGAGAAAGAAGGGTAGGTTATGCTCTTTAGGACTTCTGGTCATGTATGGCTATGGTGGCTATGGCACTGACTGACCGTGATACGTTTTATGTTATATTGCCCACCCCCGACACAAAATGCAACTTAATGAAAGCTAAGTAATTTGATCTAATTTAATGATTAGGATGAACGTAGAATCTGGATATTGCAACTGGTGGAGAGGAACGATTGAGATCGTGCACGCCGGACCGCGTTCAGTCCGTTTCCATCCCGTGCGCTCTGAGCAGATGACCCTTGAGCTGCTTGGTGCACACGAAGCTCTTGCCGCAGTGACCGCAGGGCGTGCTCTTCCCCGCCCGGGTGTGCCTCCTCAGGTGGACCCGGAGGTGGGTGGAGCGCTTGAACCTCATGCCGCACTGGGTGCAGTTGAAGAGCTTCTCGTGCGTGTGGATGTTCAGGTGCTGCTTGAAGTTGCTGAAGCGGGTGAAGGCTTTACCGCAGGTCGGGCAGACGTGCGGGCGCTCTTTGGAATGCTGCCGGCGGTGGTGCTCCGTCAGCCCGTGGTCGTCGGCGAAGGTCTCGTCGCACTGCGCGCACCGGAGGCGTCTGGCGGCGAGGTGAAGCGCGTACGCCCTCGGGTGAGCCGGCGGATTATCGGAATGGAAATGATGCGGACGCGGGAAAAGCTTCTCGCCCGGACAGAGGTCAAAGGAGCGTCCGTTTTCATACCGGTCAGGCACGGTAGCCAAAGAAAGGTGAACCAGATCCGACTGACCGGGCTCGACCTTGCAGATGATGCTTTGCGATATCTGTGCGCTACAGGACGTTAAATGCGAGGACGGATCGGACACGTCGAGATCGGACAGATTGGGAAAATGATCTACCTGTGTCTCATCGTGATCCCAGGACCCCGAACGATTCGGATCGGCCTCCGCGGGACCCTCATCGTCTCTGAAGTCCCACACCGGGAGCATCTCCTGCTCTTCCTTGATCTCCACCGATTCTGGATTAGGATCGGGCTCCTGCTCCGGTTTCACAGTGCCACGCCCAGGAGAAGATGCCAGCTCAGTGACCTTCACGTCCTCCAGTCTGAAGGACTGAAGCAGGTCTGTTTTTTTACTTGGTGGACTGACTCTCGGCTCTTGGATTCTCATGATGGCTACGTTAGGCAGGACGTTGTTGTTGTTCTTGCCGTTTTCATGCACGTCCACCGCGTGCCGATTGTGCGTGTCTGTGGGGCTGTACGAGTCCTCGTCTGTAGCTTCTGTAGATCTCCAGACCTCGTTGAACGGAGCTCTTTTCTCTGACTGTTCCCTCAGACTTAGCCTGAAGCATAAAGCATCTTCACCTGCAGTGGAACACACAGAGAAGTTTGATTAACGACATTAATGCGTTTTTTTCCTGTTTCAGCTGCTGAAGAAACATGAAACCATAAACTTATACTAAACTGTATTTACTGTATTAAACGATTAACTGATTAAACTGAAGTGCAAAACTTTAGAGATTGTGCAATAATACTGTTCTTTGTACATGTGCAATACCACTACACTTTTTTTTAATATATATTCTTTTCTTTTTTTATGCATTTTATCCCCATTTTCCTCTTGATTTAGCGACTCAATTTTGTCTTCCGCTGCTGAGAGATACCAGATTGCATCTGAGGAGAGCACGTCACTGTACACGCCTCTTCCGACAAGTGCACAGCCCTCCTCTTCTCGCCCCTGCTTTTTATTTGAGTGATTAATGAACAGATTTTGCCTAGTGTCTGTAGGCTTTGTCTAGTTTTTCGTTTCTCTGGAGCCGCCGCGTTTATCCAAAAACAGGGGAACGTTAATGTGTTGAGTCGGGGGAAAGAAGACGGGAGAGTTTTAGATTTGTTTTATGTGAGAGCGACACCCAGAGTTCATACAGTTCACGCAGTTATTTTTAGAAAAACTGTTTAATAGCGGCACAAATTTTATTACTAAAATACCTGATGAGCCATTTCAAATATGGTAATTACTAATACTAACCCTACAGTATTAGTAATGGATTACCTTAAGCTTTTATGCACTCAATTTTTGTGCCGTTTTCCCTCCTCTCCCCTTCCTTTGTCCTGTTTATTTAATTCCTGTCTGTTTATGAGGAGTTTCCTTATAATGATTGATGCCAAGTACAGTCAGGGTCAGGTTATGTGGGCATGCGGCGAGATATTTGGGGTAAATAGGGACACATTTACACCCACATGTACTGTAGTTCTCTAGTTTGCAACCTGTCCTAAGATGTTCAGCTGCCTCGTGGTCCATGTTTTGGATAAAGCAAGTGATTTCATGGGTGGGAAATGAAAACAAATCCCCAACTCCCTATCAATAGGCCACCATTAATCAAAGGTTATCAGTGTGAGTTTTAAAGTGCATTTTGTTTATTTATATATTTTAATTAGCTGCCTGATAAGGATCTTGGTGGGTCTGAAGTCCACCCTGAGAAAACTGGACACAAAACAAAGCTGAGGAGGAATTTATAATTCACCGCCACCACTGTGCCAGCGTGATTTTGGGATTGACGTGCCATGACTGCACAACAGCAGGTCTGTGGTTAGAGAATCTGATTGTATAATCTGGCATAGAGTTCAAATGATATCGCACAGTGCGTTATATAAAGCCGGACAAGAGAAATCACATGTTTGTTTGTTTGTCTTTATTGCCATTCCAGCTCAATTAGGCTATGTACATGGCATTAGAGGTGGGTTCGAAACCAAGTTTAAGTGAAAGTTGATGTACTATATGTGGCTTTTAATCTTTAGGTCATTCAAAGAATTCAGGATTTTGCGTTCGAAGAGGTCTTTCATATTTGTGTCTCTGTAAAATATTTTTCTGGTATCTTCGATGGCTTGGCATTCTGTCAGGATATGTTTTATTGACAATTGTGATCCACAGTACTGGCAGTTTGGCGCATCTTCCCCCAAGAGAAGGCGTCTGTGTGTCAGGGCTGAATGTCCTATACGGCATCTCGTTAACACCGTTTGGTCGTGTCTTTTTACTGGATACTGGGTAGAGGTCCTGTCCAGTCGTGGCTTGATTTCGTACAGTTTGTTGGCTGCGTTACGATTACATTCCTCCTGCCATGTGCTTTTACAAAGTAATCGGACTGTGTAGAGGGCATCGGTGGGTGGGACATAGCACCAGGTGATCTGTTTTTCTGCAGCTTTCTTTGCCAGGTCGTCTGCTTTTACGTTGCCTGTGATATTGCAGTGGCTGGGGATCTAGGGCTGAAACGATTCCTCGAGTAACTCGAGTAAATCGATTACTAAAAATCATCGATTCAAATTTTTTGCATCGAGGAATCGTTTAATCCGCACAACCATATACAGCTCACGGTGTTTTACACGGACGACTTTCACTTTTGCGCAGCGTGTTTAACGCTGTGTGCAGGTGACGTGAAGAATCTGAGGGCTGCGTCCCAAATATCTTAAACATAAACAGAACTTAACAGGACTTGATCCGGGTTCTTTTTGCGGACAGTTTAATGAACACTACGTATTTGGACACGTTCGCCGCTCCTGCGAACTGAACGTACCAGTTTAGGACGCAGCCGAGATTTGATAGCGCGGACTGCAAAATATAGAGAGAAAATAGCGAACAGGAGGAGACTGGACAGAGAAAACCACAGAAAGTTTGAGATCATTTTAAGCTGATAAAACTAAAACTCAGTAGAACATCCACACCATCAGAGCGTCGTGTTTACTTTACTCATGTTTACTGACTTTACTTCCTTTCAACCACCACAGGCTTTTATGAAGATTTAGGCAAACACACACACACACACACACACACACACACACACACACACCAGATCTACCTCATCTAGAGACACAATCCTGACACAATTTTTATCCTACAAACACCACAAAACCTCCCAACAAAATATTAAAGCTTTATGTTCTGCGTGAGCTGTAGCTGAAACTTTGAGTTTTGAAAGTTGCACAAATTACAGGCTTATGTTCATGTATTTTGGTTTATTATTATTTATGACTTGATGACCTGATGTTTCAGGTTGCCTGTTTACATTTTAAAAGTAATTTTTTTTATTTTTTTTTTATTTTTTTTTGCATTTAAAAAATGTTAAACTGTCCTGTATGCAAGGAATACAAATGTACAGTTTGGTTTAAGAAACATGTCTTATTTAATCTAATAAGTATTTGATTTTGCTCTTTATTAAAGCAAAAGTATTTCTTATCCGATTACTCGATTAATCGCTGGAATAATCGATAGAATACTCGATTACAAAAATAATCGATAGTTGCAGCCCTATGGGGATCCAACAATAAGTGACAGATTCCGCGTTCTCTAAGGTCTTTCTCTGTAGCTAAGAGCTCTAAGATAACTGGGTGATCCGTTTGGAGGGATAGCAGCGCTTGTAAGCAAGATTTGGAGTCTGAACATATTAAGAACAACTTGTGCGGGCTTATCTGAATGTAATTCACGGCCAGGAGAATGGCGTGGGCTTCTGCTGTGAAGATAGAGCTGTGTTGGGGGAGAAATCACATGTAATGGGTGAGCAGTGATAACTCGGTGGTAAAAATACTGAACTGGTATTTAGAGAGTTGCAGAGCAAGGCGCCTAATCCACAACTGCTTAAACTGTATTCAGTCAAAACTGTAAGTCACTTTGGATAAAAGCGTCTGCTGAATGCCACATCGACAAATGTCCATGTGCTTGATTATTCAACCGCAAGTCTCAGAACTTGGTGCAACATTTCTGTAAGTGCTAACGAGCTTCTGACGCCTCTCTTGTGGAATCTTCACCCGTTCTTCTCGTGCAAAAGCTTCCAGCTCATCGAGGGTTGATGGATTTCTTGCTGCGACTCTTTAAATCCCACCAACGTTTACGGGATATTAATCTGGAGACTGAGAGGATCCACTCCAGGATATTCCAGAACTGATTCCTTAACCAAGGTTTGGTAGATTTGGAAGTGTGTTTGGGATCACTGTCTTGCTGGAAAGTTCAGCTATCACCAAGGTTCACCAAACACCTTGGCATTTCTGTCAATCCATGATTGTCAGTTCCTCCAGAAGAAAAACATCCCCACATCATCACTGACCCACCTCCATGCTTGACTGTTGGAATAATATAAGCCGGGCGGCACGGCGGCTTGGTGGGTAGCACTGTCGCCTCACAGCAAGAAGATCCTGGGTTCGATCCCCAGGCGGGGTGGTCCGGGTCCTTTCTGTGTGGAGTTTGCATGTTCTCCCCGTGTCTGCGTGGGTTTCCTCCGGGAGCTCCGGTTTCCTCCCACAGTCCAAAGACATGCAGTCAGGTTAATTGGAGACACTGAATTGCCCTATAGGTGAACGGGTGTGTACGTGTGTCTGCCCTGAGATGGACTGGCGTCCCGTCCAGGGTGTTACTGTGTGCCTTGCGCCCATTGAAAAGCTTGGATAGGCACCAGCACCCCAACCGGGCCCTAATTGGATAAGTGGATAAGAGAATGAATGAATGGTAATAAGCCTCGCCATTCTTGTGCCAGACAAACTGCTGATCCATTTAGCCAAACATTTCCAGTTTGGATTCGTCACGCCATAGAAGTGTGTCCCAGAGCTCTACAAACCTATACTCATTTTTTCTGGTGTAATCCAGTCAGCCCGTCCTGCGTTTCTTGGTCAGGAGTCAAACCATAAAGTCCTCGGTTGTTAAATGATCTTCTCATGGTCGTCACTGACACATTTGTCCCAGCCTTTATCAGGTCGTCCTGTAAGTCTTTTGCAGTCACAGGCATATCTTTGTTTTCCTGATAAAATGTTGTTCTTTCTTTTTCTGCTGCGCCATAATCTTGAAACATCCCGACTGTACTCCCAATGGTGTCTCTAGGGATGTTCAAGGTCTTAAAAATCATCTTATCTGATCTCATCTCTCAGATTTTGTGAGCAGCTCCTTAGTTTTTCATCATGGACGAACTCACCTTGAACACTATTCCCTGCGTGGTGTCAATATAACGCATCACAAGGGCATCAAATTAAGTTTGTTTTTTTGTTTATTAAGATTTTAACGTCATGTTTTACACTTTGGTTGCAATCAGTTCACAAGATTATATCGAACACAGTCATGGACAATTTAGTATCTCCAAGTCACCTCACTTGCACGTCTTTGGACTGTGGGAGGAAACCGGAGCTCCCGGAGGAAACCCATACAGACACGGGGAGAACATGCAAACTACACGGAAAGGACCCGGACCGCCCCACCTGGGGCTCAAACCCAGGACCTTCTTGCCGTTAGGCGACAGTGCTACCCACCGAGTCACCGCGCCGCCCCAGAGTTGTCATTGAGTTTCAAATGGTTCAATCATGTTGTAACTCAACTTAAGGTCATACAGACTAGCAGTAGGTTTTGAGATCGGCATTATTATGTAGTGGCTAAATATTGTGACATGGCAGTATCTCCAAAATACTACAGCATACTACTATTATCGAGCTACTACTAAATACTACTAAATCGATCTCTGCAGACACATTTAGAGCTGACAATTCGTATTTTCTTTTCATTAGTAGTTTGTATTATACAACCCAAAATCTGAAAGAGTTGGGACGTAATGGAAAAAGCAAATAATAAAAGAACGCAGAGTTTCTTACATTGACTTTGACTTTTATTTGATGTCAGACAGGATGAACCTGAGATATTTCATGTTTTATCTGCTCAACTTCATTTCATTTATTGATAAACATCCATTCCTGCATTTCAGGCCTGCAACACGTTCCAAAAACAGTTGGGACGGTAAAGCATTTACCACTTTGTAATGTCGCCGTTCCTTTTCACCACTTAAAAGAGGTTTTGGCACCGAGGAGACCAAGTGATTTAGTGTTTCAGCTTTTATTTTGTCTCGTTCTTCCTGCAAACACGTCTTAAGATGTGCAGCAGTACGGGGGGTCGTCGTTGTTTCATTTTTCCTTTCAATGTTCTCTATTGGGGACAGATCAGGACTGCAGGCAGGCAGGCCAGTCAAGTACCCGTACCCTTTTCTTCTGCAGCCACGCCCTCACCCATGTGGTTATATCAGCTAGTGTTGAGTGGAGGTTCTTGATGCGGCGCCGTCTGAGGGATGGAAGATCACGAGCGTTCAGATTAAGCTCGCACCCTCGACCTTTACACACTGAAGTTCCTCCTGATTCCTTGAATGGTTTAATGATATTCTGCACTGTAGAGGGAGAACATGCAAATCCCTTCCGATCTTTCTTTGAGGTTCATTGTTTTTAAACATTTCAATCATTTTCTCACACATTTGTGGACAAACTGGATCCTCTGATCATCTTTACTCATCAGAGACTCTCAGTCTTTCCTGGATGCTGCTTTTGTACCAAACCATGATCACAATCACCTGTTTAAAATCACATCATCATTTCGTTTTTTCCACCTCATTACTCGCTCTAAATTGCTCTTGTCCCAACTTTTTTTGTAATGTGTTGCAGGCCTGAAATGCAGGAATGGATGTTTCACTAGAAATCCGGCTGCTACATTCGGATGTATACCATTTGCTGCACAACAACGTGGTGCATCAGTACAGTGCTTTTCATTCGCGTAGCGTCCAAGTGTCTCATGTTTTCTGGTTAATCTGCACTATGAGGCGTCCTAGCAATCCTACGGCAATTCAGTTAGCAATCGCTTAGTCAAAATGTCCAAGATGTGGAAGAGTAAAGCAGCTAAAAACACGACTCGGGGGAATTTTCGCCTTTGAGACAGAACATGAAGCTTCGCACCATCTCTGGATGTTCTAGGTTTACATTCAACTATTCAGGCAGCTGCGCTGTGTATCGTAGCTTCTGTTTATTCTATCATTTAATTTAAGTGTAATTTAAGGACTGTAGTGAAATGTGGCTCTTTTCTTTAAAAATCTGTAAAGCAATGCAGAAAAGTAAATCTGCACCTCCTTTGATCATATTTTTGACCGTATCTGTATCAGATCTCTCCACAGCTATAATATAGTTATAGTTATATAATATATAACCTGTAAGCGCGTCCGCCGGCCTCTCCGCAGCCCTCTCGCCGCCCCCCGCGGCTCTACCACAGTCTGCGCACCGTCCTCTCCGTTCCCTCTCCTTCAGCTTCCTCTCAGAAAACTGCAGCCTGCGCAGGAGCAGCTCCAGCTCCTGTTTACCTCGAGCCACCTCCTCCATGAAGCTGTCCTCCACCAGCCTGCTGATCTCCATCATGGCCGACTTGAGGATCGTCTCCATGATGACGGACAGCTGGGACTGAAAGGCGACGACCAGGGCGTCCGGCATTCTCCTCTCTGTTCTGAGCTACAGATTTAGTAAAAACCTCAGATGGAGACGTCGTGTTTAACTCCTGAGAGCTGTAAACACCAGAGGACAGTTTGGTTAGTTTGGATGAAGGAAGGAAACATTAATCACTAATATAATCACTGATGGACTGAGTGATTCATGTATGATTTTATTTTATACAGTAAAAATGAGAATATGGTCAAATAACGTGTTTGTTTAGAATGTAGCCAATATTCCAAACTCAGGGACTGTAGAAAATCATCATAACCTATCAAAATCCCTGCCTTTGGTCAAATTATACCATAAAATTAATAAGGTATTACTTTTTTCAAAATTTATTGACTAGAGATGTACCGATCGGGGTTTTTGACGCCGATTTCGATCTCCGATTTCTTTTTGCGAGATTTTTTTACTTCTAAAACTAAAGCAATTCATTTCTCACCCACGTGAGACATATCTCATTAGTCTAACTGACCACACACACACACACGCACGTTAGATGTGATACAGTTCAGTCTGAAAAAACCTTAAAAATAGGACGAACAGTGAAGATAAACCGGTGACAGAAGCATTGACGCGTGTGTGTGTCTTTAAGAGAGACGCTCTGTTCACAGTATCGATATAAGTGATTCATGAGTCGATTCATTTTAAGCGAAGCGTAAGTTTCTCTTCTCGGTTATCTCTCCGTGTTTACTGTTATTAATTAATGTCGTGGTTTTCAATAAACACCAGCTACTACAGAACATTCTGTGTGACTCTCTTACATTAAAAAGCTTCATTAAACTGCTATTAGCACAGATCTGTAACCGAGTCAGACTCGTTCCGTCTCTGGAGCTAAAAGTTTTCTGTCAGTCAGAGCAGATGATCCTGAACTATGTATGATGCACAACGTTCATGATGTTATTTTAGGTCATGAAGAGCTTTCACCATGGTTTCTGTACGATGGTTGATGAATGGTGATGTGATGGTTGGTGCTTTGTAGCTCAAAGTCTGGATCGATCCACTGAGCTGTTAAGCTTAACGTGGTGTTTATATATCACACCATCGGATCGGCTACATTTGGGAAATATCGCCCATCGCCGATAGCATATTTTGATTAAAAATCGGCCGATATCGATTTATAGCCGATCGATCGTTCCATCTCTAGTATTGACACATTATAACCCCCATCATCAAACTAACAAAGTAATAAGTCTTAACCGCTTATCCAGTCAGGGTCACGGGGGCTGCTGGAGCCTATCCCAGCTTTTCAATGGGCGCAAGGCACACAGTAACACCCTGGACAGGATGCCAGTCCATCGCAGTGCAGACACACACACACACACATTCACCTGTGGGGCAATTCAGTGTCTCCAGTTAACCTGACTGCATGTTTTTGGACTGTAGGAGGAAACTGGAGCACCCGGAGGAAACCCACACACACACGGAGAGAACATGCAAACTTCACCCGCTTGGGGATTGAACCCAGGACCTTCTTGCTGTGAGGTGACAGTGCTTACCCACTTAGCCACCGTGCCGCCCGCATCAAATGTAGTAGTTTTAATCACTTCTACTTAAGTCACAAAATGCGAGTCCGAGTCTTTAGGCTAGATCTGCGACACTGAACGATGCTGCGAAAAACTGCAATAGGGTCGCGATTCAACGGACAGTGACACACAAACCAGACGAATTCCTGTAGACTTAGTTTCCTGACTACATTACGATATATTGTATTGTAAAAGTGTGTTTTAATTATGTGTTAATGTTAGAGATGGGACGATCGATCGACTTTAAATCGATATCGGCCGATTTTCAATCAAAATATGCTATCGACGATCGGACGATATTTCCCAAATGTAGCCGATCCGATCACTTGATATATAAAGATCACGTTAAGTTAACAGCTCAGTGGATCGATCCAGACTTTGAGCTACAAAACACGAACCATCACATCACCATTCATCAACCATCGTACAGAAACCATCGTGAAAGCTCTTAAAATAACATCATTAACGTTGTGCATCATACATACGATGCAATTTTGCTGATTGTAATATTTACTTTAAAAAGATAATTCAACCCGGTCACATCTGAGTCGATTCTATCAGCACGTTATATAAACTCCTGGTTCACTTTGGTAAATCGTGAGCGGTTCTTACTTGTGATGTAGATGAGAACAGAAAACGTTACAGAGCCAATCAGAGGCAAAAGTTTATTCATGACCAAATTCATTAGTTCAGGATCATCTGCTGAACTTTTAGGGTAATCAGAACTTTTAGCTCCACAGACGGAACGAGTCTGACTCGGTGATCACTCTGTGGTAATAGCGGTTTAATTAAGCTTTTTAATGAAGCTTTTTAATGTAAGAAAGTCACACAAAATGTTCTGTAGTAGCTGGTGTTTATTTAAAACCACAGCATTTATTAATAACAGTAAAAACGGAGAGAGAAACTTACGCGTCACATTCGACTCCTGAATCAGAATCATTTAAAGCGACACTGTGAACAAAGCGTTTTTTTAAAGAAACACACACACGCTGTTGCTTTCGGTTTATCTTCACTGTGAGGCTCTTTTTAAGTTTTTTTCAGACTAAACTGGATAACATTAAACCTGTGTGTGTGTGTGTGGTCAGTTAGACTAATAAGATATGTCTCCTGTGGGTGAAAAAAATAATTGTTTGGTTACTTTATTATTTACTGCTGATTTTGCGCTAAAAATTGCATGTCAACCCCCCCCCACCGTTTCCAACCAAAATATAAAAGTGCGGAAACATTTTGAAGATCCCTCGTACAATTTTTACTTGAAGTTTGTGGGTGTACTGTACACTTTTTTTCCACGTAAAGTTTGATAGTGTGCTGTTTATTTGTCTCTAGTCTACGCTTATACACTATATTACCAAAAGTATTCGCTCGTCTGCCTTCACACGCATATGAGCTTGAGTGACTCCCATTCTTAATCCATAGGGTTTAATATGATGTTGTTCCACCCTTTGCAGCTATAACAGCTCAACTCTTCTGGGAAGGCTTTCCACAAGGTTTAGGAGTGTGTTTATGGGAATTTTTGACCGTTCTTTGTGAGGTCAGACACTGATGTTGGACGAGAAGGCCTGGCATCCCAAAGGTGTTCTATCGACCAGTCAAGTTCTTCCACACCAAACTGGCTCATCCACGTCTTTATGGAGCTTGTGCTTTGTGCACTGGTGCGCAGTCATGTTGGAACAGGAAGGGACCATCCCCAAACTGTTCCCACAAAGTTGGGAGCATGAAATTGTCCAGAATCTCTTGGTGTGCTGAAGCATTAAGAGTTCCTTTCACTGGAACTAAGGGGCCGAGCCCAACTCCTGAAACCCCCCCCCCACACCATAATCCTTCCTCCACCACACTGGTTGGTTTGATACACCTGTGGCCATGGAAGTGATTGGAACACCCGAATTCAATCATTTGGATGGGTGAGTGAATACTTTTGGCAACATTGTGTACATAGCGTACATAGTATACATTTTTCTATATTGTTTTATTTGATCTAAAGTATGTGGACACCTGCACATAAAGAAATTCCTTAATGATGAATAAATAATTCTGAAACAGAGGGATGAATATGCGTAACATAAACCACATTATCATCATACATTCGTTAATCACTGATTTTAGTAACACATTACTTAGGTTGTGCAGACTGGGGTCATTAATACAGCCTGGACAGGTCGCTCTGTGTAAGCTAGTGTCCAGCTAGTGTAAAACTGTAATGTTGAGCCATTTCCAAGGACTGAAAAAAATTATTTCTTTCTTGTTATGCAATTTCCTGTACCATGTTTATTTATTATCTTTAGTGTGTGATTTAGACCCGAGTGCCCTATTCTTAGGCGTGTTATTACGGTTTCCCCCCTCCGGCTCCTGCCTGTCCTTCTACCTGAGTCTATTTTTTTTGTATTCTGTATAAACGTCTTCCTGTTTCACTTCTATCCCAATATTCCTGCCAGGCTGTTTTGCCATATTTTTTAATGTATATCTTTGCCTCTGGAATCTGCAACTCAGTGTGTTTGTGTTTTAAAGTTTGTTTTGCTATTTTATCCACCTGTTCATTCCCCTCTAACCCAACATGAGCAGGAACCCAAAGAAAACTCACTGACATACATTTCATATCTATTTAATGTAACAGGATATACATTTGATTTAAAATATCTGTTCTTAGTGATCTACCTGACTCAATGCTACTAAGTGCTGAGTGGCAAATGACGTGCTGAGTTTGGGAAGGTGAGGAAACTGGAGTATCCGGAGGAAAGCCAGGGAGAACATGCAAAACCCCTCAATCTGTAAATAGAAGCGAGGAACAAACCCAGATCTACATGACCCATCAGTATATATCATATTACACATGCTGTACAGTATAAGATATAATCAGTTTTAAATAATAACACATTATATGAATGGTGACATATATAATATTTGATATAAATAGGTTATTGTGATGTAGAATGTGTAAGAAAGTGTGTTTATTGGTTAAAGCTGAAGCTCAATACAATGTAAATATGTGCAAACCTACTGCTAATACCACCATGCTAACAGTTAGCATGTTAGCTTTAGCTCTTTAGCTCTTCTCTTTCCCCGGTCCACGAGCTATTTAGATTAATATTGATACCACCGTTTTACTAACACAATAAACGAGGTTTCACGAAGTAAAATAATTACCTTATTTATACATGAATTAGTTTCCCGAACGTGTAAAGATGACAGATTCAGCACAGGCAGCAGTGAGCAGGATTAGCTGTATTTATATGCCGTCAATATTAGTCTTCTACTGACACCTACCGATGTGGAGGGTGTAAATCTCACCATGTTTTATTTATTTATTTTTTTATTTTTTTATTTATTTTTTTATTTATTTATTTATTTATTTATTTATTTATTTTTTTATTTATTAGGGTTTTAACATCATGTTTTACTCACTTTAGTTACATTCATGACAGAACAGGTAGTTACTGGTTATATTTTGTACTGTTGGAGGAAACCGGAGCTCCCGGAGGAAACCCACACAGACACGGGGAGAACATGCAAACTCCACACAGAAAGGACCCGGACCGCCCCACCTGGGGATCGAACCCAGGACCTTCTCGCTGTGAGGCGACAGTGCTACCCACCTTCAGATTACTAGTCCAGTATCTTAACCTCACTGAGCGACCATCCCAGCTAACAAAATTACGCTCTGAGAACATTCCCCAAACGTTCCATTTTGGTTGTGGGAACGTTGTATTGGAATGTTCCCTCAAAGTTATTTTGTTATATCTGTGCCGCTGTTTCCTATAGTGTGGCGAACGTTCACCTGATTGAACTTTGACCCATTTTGCCGCTGACCTTTTCAAAGCTCCTCCAATGAGACGAAGTGTTTGATATGAGGCTGTAAAAGCGACTCAGGTCGTACAAACAACGTTTAACGTGACTTATTGTAGTAAAACAGCGAGTGAGGAACGTGATTAGTGGAGGAACTTATGAGCAGTAATAATGAAGAGAAGTTTAGTGCTCCTGTCTCCTTCTTTTACTACATTAAACCAGTGATGGGCCGATCCACAGTTTTTCAGTTCTGATCCGATTCTGTTACACAACTGCCGATACTGATACCGATATTTTAATATTATTAATAGCCTTCGGGTTGTCTGCTGGAAGAGTCTCAGTGAGAGTCTGCTGCCTCGTGGTTGTTTCCTGTCCCGCTAGCATGAACTCCTGGTACTCTTTAATATAAAACTTCTGCAGGTGCTTGATTAAATTAGTCGTGTTATACAGTATGACGAAACCTTCCTTCCACCCTTTGACACACTAGCTTTGCACGCATTGCAAGTAGCTGTTTTGCTTTTCCAGACTAAAATATTTCCATACAAAGGACATTTTAGGCCACATTTAGAAAAAAAAACCCAATAAACCATGCACCATGAAGCTCAGGAACATTGATGCAGTTGTAACGTCTGTGTTACTGTTTGGATTTACGGGTAAAGGACTGATTATATGTGACGCTTAACGTAACGCCTTTATTTGTCTGGAGCAGAGAGGGTTAAGGACCTTGCTCAAGGACATCATGTTATTTTTCCTGTTACTGACTGAAGTTTTCACAGGTTCATGGTAGGATGTGTAATGGAACTTGGATCTGTGACGTGCCTCATGTTACATTATGTTAAGTTACGGCGGGTTCATGGTCCAGCACAAGATGCGGACTGGAATTTGGATCGGTAAGTAGATCGGCCCGTCCGTCAGATATTCGGGATCAGATCGGGCCCATCTCTACATTAAACCATGTTAAGCTTTTTTTTTATTTTTTATACGATAAGCGTTTTAGACTCTGGGAGAAGCTGATTCTGATTCTCACCATTTCTCAGAAGCTGGAGCTGTAACACAAGTTTAAAAGTGAAACAGGGAGGAAAATCCAGATAAACACAGAGCGCTGAACAAAGCAACAGTTTGCGCAGTGAGTGACGTGCAAGATGCTTATCAAGTGAAAGCATCCTTACGTATCTCCAAAAACTTTTTCCCCTGACTGTAACGGTGCAAACAAACTACAGATGCCGACATTTACATACAATTCAGCACAGAAATGAAAGTATATCTTTATCAGGTCGTCAGTCTGCCGGTTTCATATGTAAAATAGACTCACGTGTACAATTATAACTCAAGTTTTTAACCATGCAATAGAATAATCTGGATAAACTGCATACAGTAGATCAAACAGTACCGGAAGGGAAGGAGGAGGAGATACGTGGTTTTGATGGACGGGTCTAGCAGCCAATGGAGATACTCGTTAAAGAGATTGTGTGATTTTTCATCTTTTTATTGGTCATTTTGATATTCGCTGCTATGGACAGACAGATTTATACCCACAATCAACACACAGATGGAGATACGTGTTTTTCATCACACAGCGACGCTTTACATTTTAGCCAAAAAACAGGTCCTGACTGATTGACTACATTCAGGCTGAGAGAAAACTGGAAAAAATTCTTCTTTTTTTATTGGCTGAGCTATTTTAAATAGCTGGATGATTCACTTACACATTTTAATACAAAACAAAGTAAGTTCACGACACACAAAGCAAGATAAACACAAAACTTTCACTTTTACAAAACCACGTGTCACGTGTGTGCGGAATGAATCCTCTGATGTCTCTTGAGGTTGCACTTCTGCGTGAACCTCTTCCCGCAGTGCATGCAGATGTAGGGCCGCTCGCCCGTGTGGACCCTGCGGTGCGCCTTCAGGTTGCTGAGCTTGGTGAAGCTGCGGCCGCACAGGTTGCAGCAGAACTGTCTCTCGCCCGTGTGGATCTGCTGGTGAGCTTTCAGGTGGCTCAGCTGCGCGAAGGCTTTACCGCAGTGGCTGCAGATGCGCGGCATCCTCGCCGCGTGGTGCCCGCCGATGTGCCCGTGAGTCCTGAACCCGAGCGCCTGTGGGGTCCTCTCGTCCGCGCAGGGTCTGGGGAACTGCTGAGGGGCCTGGGCGGGCTTCGGCAGGGGCGGGCTCTTGCGGTACGGATGCCCCTGTGCGACGGGACCCGAGACGGGCATGGTTTGGGGTTTGGGCTTTTTTTTTACGGCTGTGATCTGAGAGGATGGAGTCTGTTTAGCACAGGAGCCAGGATACACCACACGTCTGTCCTCGGAGGGTCCGGTGGGGACAGGATCTCTGCGCTGGAGCTCCTCAGGTGCCTGATTTACTCTGCTGGGTACGGGCACGGTGCCTGACCGCACTCTCTCAGGCTCCCCCCACTCGGGCGGGAGCACCACAACGACTTCCTGTTTAACGGGCACCGAGTCTGGACCGTTTGGCACCTGATTCCTAGTCGGAGAAGCTAAAGATGGTGCAGACGGGTGCACGGGATGCTCAGTTTTAGACTCGGAATTATTTAAGTGCATCCTTTGTTTTACAGAATCTTGACCAGCAGAGGCGCAGGACTGGTTTCCGGTCGGTTTGTCTCTCTGAGGAAGCCGATGGTCAGGATGTAAGGTGCTCTGACCGACGCTGTGGCCCTGGGACACCCTGTGATCTGCGGTTTGACAGGGTGCTGAGTAAATCTGGACCTCCGGAGTGCCCGTCATCTCCTCCTTCATGGCACCTTCAACTTCAATAGCTGCAGATACTTCAGCAGTCTGGGAGATAAAGAGATTCCATTATTGCCTACAATCATCATGGCTATTTATTTTTGGAAACCTACAAAGACACAGGGAGGGAGAACATGCACACAGAAAGGACCTGGACCGCTTCACCTGAGGATTGAACCCAGGACGTTCTTGCTGTGAGGTGACAGTGCTACCCATCGAGCCACCCCAAATTCAGTAAGTTCTTGAGACCGCATTGCCAAGAGCTTGATTTTATACACCTGTGGTAATACTTTTGTCTATATAGTGTACTTTATTCTGGTCAGGGTCATGGTGGGTCTGGTTCCACCAGGAAACACTGGGCTCACGGAATATATTTTGGAGTAACTTCTGCCCCCTCGCATAGTTTTTTTTATTTGGTGCCTCCCTGGGTTCTTCATTATCAAATTAGTACAATCTGATAGTGTGCGGTTCTCTAACATTAATAATAATAATAATAATAATAATAATGTTTGTTTATTAGGATTTTAACGTCATGTTTTACACTTTGGTTACATTCATGACAGGAGACGGTAGTTACTCATTACACAAGATTCATCAGTTCACAAGTTTAATATCAAACACAGTCATGGACAATTTTGTATCTCCAATTCACCTCACTTGCACGTCTTTGGACTGTGGGAGGAAACCCACGCGGACACGGGGAGAACATGCAAACTCCACACAGAAAGGACGCGGAACGCCCCACCTGGGGATCGAACCCAGGACCTTCTTGCTGTGAGGCGACAGTGCTACCCACTTAGCCACCGAGCCGCCCAATAATAATAATAATAATAATAATATTTCTGTAATAATTATATCTATGCCAGCTCAGCTCTATGCCCATAATTATATAGCCAGATAGTAAGAAGAATTTTATTTTGCTTTATCACTTAAAATAATAATAAAAATACACCTACTGGCAGGTGCTGGGGGCTGGAGGGAAACGACTATCAGGATGCAACCTACATGTACACTGGGAAAACATGCAAAACTCCTCACAGTGCTGACAGTGAATACAGACATGGATCAAACACAGGTCCCCGGTGTGGCCGCCTATTTGATAGTTAATAAATGTGGAGCTTTTTTACATGGAACATGTTTAAGGGAAGTATAAACACATCTTTGTTCTGATTGGTTGGATGTTTGTGGTCCATAACATGTATCAGTTTGTACAGTAGTAGAGAAGAATTGATCCTTGGGAAATGGGATTGTGCCAACATGCAGTAATTATAATATATATTATAATAATATATAATTAAAATTAGCCTACCTTAGGTTCAGAGTCTGGGATTGTCGTGGTGGCCTCTTGGCCTGGTGTTACAGTTCTCTTCTCACAGTTTCTCCTTCCTGCTTCAGAGACACATTCCTGCTTCGTGACACACACCACCTCTGCACCTTGAGGAATACAGAACCTGGACATCATTTAACTGCCATTAATGTGTAGAACATCGGTGCCAGACAAGCGCTCTGGAGGCCACTGTCACTTTTATTTTATTAGGATTTTAACGTCATGTTTTACTCACTGTGGTTACATTCATGACAGAGCAGGTAGTTACTGCTTACACATTAGATCACAAGTTTAATGTCAAACACAGTCATGGATAATTTTGTATCTCCAGTTATCCTGACCGCACGTCTTTATACTGTGGGAGGAAACCGGAGCTCCCGGAGGAAACCCACACATACCTGGGAGAACATGCAAACTTCAGACAGAAAGGACCCGGACTTTCTTGCTGTGAGGCGACAGTACTACCCAGCGTTTAAAAACAACAGTGCAGTTTAGTGCAGTGTTGCCACTCCTTGATCTTGGGATTCAGTCATAAATAAGGAATGACAAATAAATAAATAATAGCCTTTGGTTGTCGCTGACCATTTCTACGGCTATTTAGATTAGACACGTCACTCTCTTGGGTTTGAACGACATTAATCATTTTTGTTTTCGTGAATAATCGTAAAAATACGCTACAGAAATCTTCACGGTGGCTCGATGGGTAGCACGATCCCCTCACAGCAAGCAGGTCCTGGGTTCGATCCCCAGGTGGGGCGGTCCCTGTGGGTTTCCTCCAGGAGTTCCGGTTTCCTCCCGTACAAAAAACAAGTGAGGTGAATTGGAGATACAAAATTGTCCATGACTGTGTTTGACATTAAACTTGTGAACTGATGAATCTTGTGTAACCAGTGTTAGAATATATTTCTTTAGTTAACTTTATAGCCAAGAGTTATATTACAGCTATAAGTATGTGTTCGCACCCTGGAACTTCCTACTGTCCCTTTGATCATTCTGTTACTTCCACCTTGTACAACAGCTGCCTGCTTTCATTGTCTACCAACACCCAATTTTCCCTAAGTATTTATTCTTGCTAATTCCCCAAATAAAGGTACACTATATTGCCAAAAGTATTCGCTCGTCTACCTTCACACGCATATGAAATTGAGTGACTCCCATTCTTAATCCATAGGGTTTAACATGATGTCGCCACCCTTTGCAGCTATAACAGCTTCAACTCTTCTGGGAAGGCTTTCCACAAGGTTTAGGAGTGTGTTTATGGGAATTTTTGACCCTTCTTCCAGAAGCGCATCTGTGAGGTCAGACACTGATGTTGGACGAGAAGGCCTGGCTCGCAGTCTCCGCTCTAATTCATCCCAAAGGTGTTTTATCTATCGGGTTGAGGTCAGAACTCTGTGCAGGCCAGTCGAGTTCTTCCACACCAAACTGGCTCATCCACGTCTTTATGGAGCTTGTGCTTTGTGCACTGGTGCGCAGTCATGTTGGAACAGGAAGGGGCCATCCCCAAACTGTTCCCACAAAGTTGGGAGCATGAAATTGTCCAAAATCTCATAAAGAGTTCCTTTCACTGGAACTAAGGGGTCGAGCCCAACTCCTGAAAAACACCCCCACACCATAATCCCCCCTCCACCACACTTTACACTCGGCACAATGCAGTCAGACAGGTACCGTTCTCCTGGTGACCACCAAACCCAGACTCGTCCATCGGATCGCCAGACGGAGAAGCGTGATTCGTCACTCCAGAGAACACGTCTGCACTGCTCTAGAGTCCAGTGGCGGCGTGCTTTACACCACTGCATCCGACGCTTTGCATTGCGCTTGGTGATGTAAGGCTTGGATGCAGCTGCTTGGTCATGGAAACCCGTTCCATGAAGCTCTACACACTGTTCCTGAGCTAATCTGAAGGCCACATGAAGTTTGGAGGTCTGTAGTGATCGACGTGGCAGACCACTTGGTGTTGCTGTCGTTCCAAATCGCTTCCACTTTGTTATAATAGCACTGACTGTCGACTGTGGAATATTTAGTAGTGAGGAAATGTCACGACTGGACTTGTTGCACAGGTGGCATCACGGTACCACGCTGTAATTCACCGAGCTCCTGAGAGCGACCCATACTTTCACTAATGTGTGTAGAAGCAGTCTGCATGCCGAGGTGCTCGGTTTTATACACCTGTGGCCATGGAAGTGATTGGAACACCTGAACTCAATGATTTGGATGGGTGAGCGAATACTTTTGGCATTATAGTGTAGAAGATTTTTGTCTGTGTCTTCGTGACATCGTCTTCTCCTGAGCTCAACAACAGAACCGAGCTCAGTAAAGGAACCAAGAGGAAACGATTCCATCAAAAAGTCTAAAATCTATCAACCAGTAACTACTTAAGTGTGTAAAACATGACGTTAAAGATCTTGGGAATTCCTAACATGGAGAGAGGCACCACTGATTTACTGCATGCCCAGGGTTACACTGACCAGCTTGTGTCCTGGACTCTCTACCACCGGTGACCTTCTTGGAGAGTCCAGTTCTTCCACAATCTGCACACTTCACTCTTCTCACTCTCTCTCGTTCGGAAAGTTTGGTCTCCAGGATTTGAAGTCTTCTTCTCAGAACATCTGCCTCCTGTTTCCCACGACCGACCTCCTCCAGGAAGCTGCTCTCCACCAGCCTGGTGATCTCTAACAGAACCGATCTCAGGAGGTTCTCCATCACGCCGGAGAGCTGAGACTGGAAGCTGAGGAGCAGAGTCTCGGACATCCTGCTGCCTACCTCCCTAAATCTCCTCGGACGCTATTTTACAGCGAATAACTATTATGGCAGTGCTTATATATTATTATTATTATTATTATTATTGTATGTTGCTGATTGTGGGTCTAGTCTATCATTACATCCTGACTGTCGAGTCGTTTAAACATATCCAGTTCCCACCTGATACACTTTGTGTACATTTAGCATTAGGCTAACCTAGTTAGCTCTGTCCTCCGGGTAACCGAGTACTAACCGTTCTAGCTTTATTTACGCGTCCTGGTTATTAATGTTCATTTCGTGAGTGCTAAAAATATCATAAACCGTGTTTATTAAAATAAAAGCCGTTAAAACGAACAGATACAAAAGAAAAATAACCGTTAGGACCTAAACCGTTTATGTACCGACGAAGGAAATGCTGCGTCCCAAATTACACACAGCGCACTACATAGTCAGCCTCAGTAGCATTCATAGTGTCCTATATAACACACTACTTAGTCAATAATAAGTGGAGTGGTTTGGTACACAGCCTTCGTGACGTCATGAGTTGTACAGTGGCCCGCTTGGACAATTGAAGTAAAACTCGGAGCACTAAACTACAGTGGTGTGCGATACTGCAGAATATGGTATCGATCCGATACCAAGTAAATACAGCGCCAGTATCGCAGATATCAATCCGATACCGATACTTTTTAATAATTAAGGTAGCTGCATCTTTAAATAGCTAAATCTGAATGAATTTTCATGACATTTATGTGTATTATTGTTTATGTTTGTTTGTTTATTAGGATTTTAACGTCATGTTTTACACTTTGGTTACATTCATGACAGGAACGGTAGTTACTCATTACACAAGATTCATCAGTTCACAAGGTTATAATCAAACACAGTCATGGACAATATAGTATCTTCAATTCACCTCACTTTGGTCCTGGGTTCGATCCCCAGGTGGGGCGGTCCGGGTCCTTTCTGAGTGGAGTTTGCATGTTCTCCCTGTGTCTGTGTGGGTTTCCTCCGGGTGCTCCGGTTTCCTCCAACACTCCAAAGACGTGCAAGTGAGGTGAACTGGAGATACTAAATTGTCCATGACTGTGTTCGATATAACCGTGTGAACTGATAAGATATAACCGTGTGAACTGATAAATGTTGTGTAATGAGTAACTACCGTTCCTGTCATGAATGTAACCAAAAGTGTAAAACATGACGGTAAAATCCTAATAAACAAACAAAACCTGTCTGTTTAGGTCCTGCCTTCTCAAACTTCTCTTAACAAATGCCCAAGTAGAATAACAGGGAAATAATGCAAAACGCATGACCTGCAAAGCTGATGTACGAGTCAGTGTCAAGGTGCAAATCTGCAGCTAAACGTGACAGTTCGTGAGGTAAATAAAATATTTTGTGAGATCGAGTAACACAGAAGATGCTGTTACTGCTGCAGAGGGAGTTTTTGCATTTAACACCATGAAGCATCACAACAGCTACAGATTAATGGACTGCATGTCTCAATAACGTATTTGCATATAAAACCCCTGGGTGATCTGAGGGGGAAAATGACTAAACAGACCACAAGTTAAGAAACTCTGGACCCTCGTGCAAGAAAATCATCTAAGCTAATGTTTTCCCAACCAACAAAACAACTTCACTTTCTTTATATTTCATATACATCTTTATTTAGAATTTAGTACATAAAACTACATTATATTATGAATGTATTGCAGTAAAAAATAACAGTCACATTAATGTACATGTGTATTAAAATAGCAGGATGTTCTCCAGAGTTCTTGTCGGGATCTCAGCCTGGCTGCCTGCGATGTCACCTAACGCCGTACACACCATGTAGAAAGACGCCGCAGGTTTTATTTAAACGCTGTACGTTCACTATCGGCGTGTTCACCTCGTCCTCCTGAAGAACCTGTCTGCAATGAAACAGAAATTTATCGCACACATCTCTTCAACAACAAAACGAGATCCTGCTTCAGTTACCGCTGTAGATGACTTTATTCTATCCGGTAGATCTTTTGTGAGTCTAGGCATAAATAACAAGATAAGATTTAAATATGAACTGAATAGAAGTTCAATTTTACTGTTAAGGAACCTCTTTAAAATTAATGGAAGGATTCCCACTGGGCAGGTTAGTTCTTACCTTAGGTGGTTAAAAACAACACACGTTACACAAATCACTTACTACACTGGAAACTCTTTCTTTATAACCTGTATAAATCAAAGAAAGAAAGAACAAGAAGTCGGTGATAGAAAATATAAATAAACATGGTTATGTTTTAAATAGCTGTGGGATTAATGCAACTTTATATTTGGCTAAAAATGTACAAAATATTTATAAATTTTGGCTACATACCTTGATGATGAATTGAGGTAAGCTCAAGTTAAGCTCGTCTGGCTGGAAGACTCGTTGACCTCGGCCTTTTCATCCCTCCAGCTTAGTTGTTCATGAGCTCACTAGAGCTGATGGTCACTCGGCTCCTAAGGGCAGTTTAACATGTTCAATTTCTCACTCAGTGACAAACAAGCTTCAGTTCATTCATCTGACTTGAACTTGAACTCTTTGGTAGGCAGATAAAATGTACCTGTCGGTTCAGCCCAGCTTCATTCTATCATCAGCCACACCCAGCATCTTGCGCTTTGTTTTGCTTGCTGATTGACCTAACCAGCTTTATTCTTTTAGCTGAAAAAAAAAGCAAAAGAAGCTGGACAAGGGTGACGAGATTCCAGCTATAAGAAAAGAGCTGGAATGTCCAGACAGGGACCCGACATCTCCAGCCCAGTCATCTGTCCAGGAGAGCAAAAAGCGCAAGCGACTGGACATGGATGATGAGATTCCAGCTAAGAGATGACCATCAGCTCATCAGCTTTTGCTTTTTTTTTCACGAGACAGCGGTTTGACCTCAGATTTACAGCTGGAGCTACAAATTAAAAAACAGATAAATAAATGAATCCCAGGTCAAACATACAGTACACAGACTGACTGGCTGTAGACTTGATGTGACTCACCTGATGTAGAACAGCATGTAGACCAGTTGGCTCAGTGCTGAACTTTTATCACTGGCCGTCACTGATGTATCGTTCAGCTCGTACCACTGTCCATCACCGGCCTACAACAGATGATTTTCATTGTTTAGTTCATTGCTAGCAGTAATTTCTCCAGTAGAATCTGTGATCGTGTAGGCTAGCTTACCTTGATGTAGCTGTAACAGTGCTGTGGGTGCTGTGAGTTAGGAGCAGAACAAGCCACGATGCCATAAAGCTCGTAGATATCTCTCCTCCCACTGCACTGACACATGAATGGTCTGATGTCCAGCTTCTCCGGATACTCCACATGCTGTGTAAAGAGCAGAAATCTCATCTTACATGCTTTCAGTTTCAGATTCTAGTTCACAAACGTAGTTATTAGTAACATTTAGGAAAACATGTAGTTCTGACAGTTTACCTTGTTTGGTTCACAATCATCTGAGAACAGCTTAAAAACCAGCACCTTTGGGTTTTGGCCAAGTGTAACATTATTGATCCCGGGTTGGATTTTCCTGCATCTGTGAACATTAATAGAAATAATTCACTTATTTAAAGGTTATTTAAAAGAACAAATGATTTTATTGTTCTTGCTGTAGGACCTAAAACATACTTTTGACATCTGTGGGCGGCATCAATGTCGAATTTCAGGGGTTTATTCAGGTACATTTCCAGAGCTTCTGCAAGCGTATCGACCCCCTTGAACAAAGAAAAATATAAACATTTATAATATTTGTACATTACACAGATATTTTTCACTATTATGCAGGTGAATGTAGATTTTTTTTACCTCAGTTGGTACAGAAATGGTCTGGTAGATTACAGATGTATCTGATAATGTACCACAGCTCCCACATTCAGCTGTAAATAAAGAAGCTTTAGTGAGACGTCACAGCAGTTAAATATTCATTTTCATAGTCATATTGTTCTAATATACACTGATCAGGCATAACATTATGACCACCTTCCTAATATTGTGATGGTCCCCCTTTTACTGCCCTATACACAACAAACTGTGCTGCTCCGTGTATTCTGACACCTTTCTATCAGAACCAGCATGAACTTCTTCAGCAGTTTGAGCTACAGTAGCTCGTCTGTTGGATCGGACCCATGCATTGATGAGCCTTGGCCGCCCATGACCCTGTCGCCGGTTTACCACTGTTCCTTCTTTGGACCACTGCAAACCGGGAACACCTCACAAGAGCTGCAGTTTTGGAGATGCTCTGACCCAGTCGTCTAGCCATCGCAATCTGTTTCCTGTCAAACTCGCTCAGATCCTCACGCTCGTCCATTTTTCCTGCTTCTAACATCAACTTTGAGGATAAAATGTTCACTTGCTGCCTAATATATCCCCCCACTAACAGGTGCCGTGATGAAGAGATAATCACTGTTATTCACTTCACCTGTCAGTGCTCATAATGTTATGCCTGGTTAGTGTAAGTAAGAAGCCTTGATGATTTTCCAACATGTGTTTGTAAACTCACTCTCAACTTCTAAGCAGCCATGAAATAATTTCTGGAGCAGAGATGTTTCCTTGTCCTGCCTGTTTAAAGTGATGATGATAATAAAACAGTGAATTAGTGTTTTTTATGTAATGCATGATAGTACATCAAACCATTTGGATTAAATAATAGAGACAACTGGACCAATGACTTCAGGTCTGACTTTTAGGAAGGAAATTGATGTATAACTGATTTAGTGTCATAAACAAGAAGGTTGTTTATGTTTGTGAGCTGTTAGTAAGAAGGTAGTATAGGGTTTATTGTATAGTGGAGTTCTTATTGTACTTGATACAGACACTGATGTTTTCAGTTCAGTTTCTCTGTCTTGTTTCTAACTGCTGTATTTATATTAGAAATGTTCTGGTGCTTAAAGAACTTTAACAAGATAAATAAAATGTACATGTGATCATATTGTGCATCTTTTCATCTTATATACACCTACCCACTACCAGACGTGCTGGACTCATGCATGGCCTTCAAAACACTCAACAGAAACACATGTGGATCTTGTGGAAATCCAAGAACAAACTGAGGTCCAATACCTGAAAGAAACCAACAAGTCAATAAATGATATAACCTAATAACTCGATTTTAAATATAGATAAATGCAACCAGGGCGGCACGGTGGCTTGGTGGGTAGTACTGTCAGTAACACCCTGAGTCACAGCAGGAAGGTCCTGGGTTTGATTCCCAGATGGGGTGGTCCGGGTCCTTTCTGTGTGGAGTTTGCATGTTCTCCCCGTGTTTGCGTGGATTTCCTTTGGGAGCTCCGTTTTCCTCCACAGTCCAAAAACATGCAGTCAGGTTAATTGGAGACACTGAATTGCCCCACAGGTGAATGTGTGTGTGTGTGTGTGTGGACTGGCGCCCCGTCCAGGGTGTTACTGTGTGCCTTGCGTCCATTGAAAAGCTGGGATAGGCTCCAGCACCCACCGGATAAGCGGTTAAGAAAGTGAGTGAGTAAATGCAACCATAACACCCCCAAACATACGTACAGTGCAGTCGACTGAGCACCCCGAAGGGTTCAATGACTTTGCCCGAGCTGTTCAGGACCTGGGTGATGTGAGCCTCCATGGTGCACATCATACACACTCCAGTTTGGGGACCTAAAGGTGAAATGATGGGACCAATAAATACTTTAATAAAAGACTGATTCATGCTTTTGTACTGTAATCATTTCCTTTATAAAGTGATGGTCCTACATTTCCTGGTATGTTCTCCACTGAGCATGTAGCGAGCCAGAGGAGCTGTGTAGGTTAGGCACTGAAGAACTGAGTTCATGTAACATGTGTTGTGGTTGTTCTTCAGGCCTGCTCCAACAGGAAGCTCCTGGCTCTGTTCTATCTGTAGATCTTCTGGCATGTTCTCCAAGGATTCTTTCACCTGGCTGATATGAGGACATTAAAGTAAACAAATGATCAAACAAACATCAATATGAATTAATACTGTGATTATTCTTGTGAGCTATTAGCCAAAGTACATTACATTACATTATGCACTACATGACCACCTCCAAAGTATGTGGACACCACTTCTAAACATGAAATGAAGGGTGTAGGCAGTTGTAGCCTAGTGGTTAAGGTGGTTAAGGCACTGGACTAGTAAACAGAAGGTTGCCGGTCCAAGCCTCACCTCTGTTGGGCCCTTGAGCGAGGCCCTTAACCCTCAATTGCTTAGATTGTATACTGTGGATAAAAGCATCTGCTAAAATGCTGAAAATGTAAATTTAAATGTATTGAGGCAACCCGTAGCCCTAGTGGTTAAGGTACTGGACTAGTAATCAGAAGGTCACTGGTTGAAGCCCCACTACTGCCAGGTTGCTGCTGTTGGGCCCCTGAGCAAGGCCCTTAACCCTTAATCGCTTAGACTGTGTACTGTAACTGTAATGTAAGTCGCTTTGGATTACGGCGTCTGCTAAATGCTGTAGATGTAAAGGTTTATAAATGCTTCCAGCACCCACAAAGGTCCATAAAAACAGTGTGTGAAGGAACAACACTGAACTGGAATGTCCTTCATGTCCAGAACCTTCTTGCCCGACATCAGTGCCCGACCTCACACACGTTCTTTCGGCCTAATGAGCACAAATTCCCACAAACATACCCCAACGTTTCATGGAAAGCCGTTCCATTTAGAGTGGAGGCTGTCATAGCTGCAAGCAGGGGGCCAACCCCATATTACTGCTCATGGTTTTGAAATGGGATGTCAGACAAGCTCATAGTCACATAGTCAAGTGTCCACATAATTTTGGCCATGTTGTGTACATGTAATAAACAGGGTTCTGTATATTGGTCTGTTCAGATGTTGCACTGTTATGGCTGCAAAGAAAATACACGTAAACGTTTCTGTGTTCTGATTTTGTGTGATTATTTCTTTAGGAAAGTTTATTGATTTTATATTTTAATAGCAAAAGTAATTATATTTCACATATAATAATCATAATAATACTGATATTACTGTTGCTTATTATTAAAAAGTACATTTTTGACATTTCTGTGATTCCTTCACTAGTAATTTAGTGATTTACAGAAACTGTCTGATTAAAATAAACAAATAAATAAATAATCAATAAAAATAATAAAAGGTGGTTTATTTTTTAAAGTAATTTGTCTAATGTGACATTGTGTTAGATGAAATAAGTAGTTTATAAGGGTTGTGCTGTTATGGACACACTCCTAAATGCCTTTTTGAAAATATACAAATAGCTGGAAGAATAACTGTTTATTAAATAAATAAATAAACAAATAAATCAATCAATTAATGAATCGATCAATCAATAAATCAATAAATCACTTTTCTTACCTCTTATCTGAATCCGTCCCTTCACTGGTAGGACGTGATGTGATGAGTGAGATCTGTACTGACTGACTGGCTGTAACGTTCTATTAGGTTCCACTGATTATGACATCATAATAACCTGCACTAGGCACTGAGGCCTGAATCAGAGAGGAGGTGTGAACACGGCCTGGTGTTTCATTCTTATGGAAACTGTACATTACTGAAATTAATACATAAATCAGTACATTTATTCATTTATTTATTGTGGTTTAATACATACACTGAACACAGATGGCCTGTCAACCCCCCCCCCCCCCCCTTCTTTTAATAGTATGGTCATCTAAACATTAGTTCAGTTTATACAGACAGAGCAGTAACACTATTATATTATTATTATTTTTATATTATTATTATATTATTAATATTATTATATTTTACTATTATATTATTATTATTTTCATATTATTATATTATTAATATTATTATATTTTACTATTATATTATTATATCATCATTATTATTATTATATATCATTATATTATTTTTATTATTATATTATATTAATTATATTATATTATATTAATTATATTATATTAATTATTATTATTTCCCATTTCTTGCAGTTAATGCACCCCACCAAAATAGTTCTCAACCAGGAGAACTCAGCCCACTAGATTTCATTTAGATTTCAGGCTAGTCTAAAATCTAAATAAATTATTTATTTATTTTTATAAATAAATAAATTATATTATTTATTAAGTTACATTGAACAGCTAACTTAGCTACAAGGCTAAAAACATCATTTTTATGCACAATGCTGGTCAGTGACCAGTGAAAAACAAGCATGAGCAGCATAAAGCAACATAAAGTTTAAACACAGCTAAAGATCAGTGATGTGTAACTGTATACAAGTGTATCGATGTATTGTTGGATGCACACAAGTTACCTAAACATTAAACTGTATGTCCACACCTCCCAAAATACATGATTTATTTATTTATCTATTTTTTTATTAGGTCATGTTTTACACACTTTGGTCACATTGATGACAGGAACGGTAGTTACTGCTTACACAAGATTCATCAGATCAAGTTTAATATCAAACACACTCATGAACAATTTTGTATCTCCAGTTCATCTCACTTGTGTGTTTTTGGACTGTGGGAGGAAACCCACACAGACACGAGGCTTCAGGTGAAGGGACGTCCAGCTCGGTGGAACATCACACCCTTGGAAACCAGCAGAATGAAGAAATCCTGAAGAGGTCGATTAAACAGATGTTTGTTTGTTTATTAGGATTTTAACGTCATGTTTTACACTTTGGTTACATCCATGACAGGAACGGTAGTTACTCATCACACAAGATTCATCAGACAATTTTGTATCTCCAATTCACCTCAGTCTTTGGACTGTGGTAGGAAACCGGAGCACCCGGACGAAACCCAGTTTACCACCACACCATAACCTTCACATCACCTACGACTTCGGTGTCTGCCATCCAGTGAGGGTTTTCGTCACTCCAGTACCTCACGTTCTGGCGGTTGACCTCACCACTGACATCAAAATTGGCCTCAGTTACCTGTAACGAACAACAAAAATTTGGAACTTTCTGTTTTTGAACCACAAGAGATTCGCCCCTAAATCTGATAGCGGTAATCAATTTCTGAGAAAATTGGTCTTCGTTGATATGCTACATGACCACCTTCCCATTGGTCAAACTTGCCCTTGATCCAATATGGCGGCTTTCAAGATGGCGGCCATGTTCCGGACATAGCCTAAAAGATAGGCCCCCTCACCCATTACTTGCTGGGGTATCCAGATATGTCAATTTCCTTTTCGTTTCTGAAATAAAAGAGTGTCCTGAGACTTTTGACTCACCCTGTACATCACCCAAAAAAGTGTTTTCATTGCTGATGTAACGATCTGTAATTATTTATTCTTTCTGTGCGGCCCGGGGATGAATGTGGTTGGGGAGCATTGTTTTAAAGGATTCTTTTCAATTTATTACCTCTTAATTCATATTTCCTTTAACTGTTTGTCATTTTTACCAAGGGTGTGTGTGAATAACTGTATAAATGTAAATGTATATTTTTAAGTTTATAACAGGGTGGCGCAGATTTAAATTACGCGAACCCACTATTGCAGGGATCCAAGGTTGGTCGGACATCTGCATACACAAAGTACTAAATACGGGGTGCAAATAACAACGTCAGGTGGTTTTAAAGGATTATTTTCAATTTATTTACTCTTAATTTACATTTCCTTCAACCGTTCCTCATTTTTACCAAGGGTGTGAATAATTATGCAGTTCTTCAGTTTCACATTTAATCCCATGATACAAATTCCACATAATTTTTTTATTAACCAGTTAAATTAAAACAAGCATCTGCAAATACAGAAGGGTCATATCGATCCCATTTATAATATTTAACTCCATAGACATAATCCTATACAAAAGATACAAGTACCTAACAGCCCACAATCGTTAACAGCATGCAGTTCCATCGTTAGCCCTCTTTTCCTTACATAGCGCTGTGAAAAAGTATGTGCACTCTGGCCTGTACCTACCTAATTAGCCACATTCATTTGATTATAAGGGGTAATAACTTGTATCAAGTTGGCAACCACACAAAACCACTTATAATGCTACAGGAATCCAAGGAACCACAGTGAGAGCATCAGTAATGATCCTTATCTAGAGAAAAATGCAGAGCAGTGGTGAAAATTCCCAGAACTTTCTCCAAGAGTACACTGGTAACTCCAGGAAAACAGACCAGCATCTAAGGAACAGGAATCTTGTTCACCCTAAATACAATTTGTCCATTTTATCAGCTCCACTTACCATATAGAAGCACTTTGTAGTTCTACAATTACTGACTGTAGTCCATCTGTTTCTCTGCATGCTTTGTTAGCCACCTTTCATGCTGTTCTTCAATGGTCAGGACCCCCACAGAGCAGGTATTATTTAGGCGGTCACTGCTGGACTGAGAATCGTCCACCAACCAAAAATATCCAGCCAACAGCGCCCCGTGGGCAGCGACCTGTGACCACTGATGGTCTAGAAGATGACCGACTGAAACAGCAGCAATAGATGAGCGATCGTCTCTGACTTTACATCTACAAGGTGGACCGACTAGGTAGGAGTGTCTAATAGAGTGGACAGTGAGTGGACACGGTATGTAAAAACTCCAGCAGCGCTGCTGTGTCTGATCCACTCATACCAGCACAACACACACTAACACACCACCACCATGTCAGTGTCACTGCAGTGCTGAGAATCATCCACCACCTAAATAATACCTGCTCTGTGGTGGAGAAACAGATGGACTACAGTCAGTAATTGTAGAACTACAAAGTGCTTCTATATGGTAAGTGGAGCTGATAAAATGGACAGTGAGTGTAGAAACAAGGAGGTGGTTTTAATGTTATGGCTGATCAGTGTATCGGTGTATAAATATATATTTCAAATGTGGTAGTGCAGCTTTAAATGATGCTAATAGGAATCAGCAGTGGTTCTATTGGTTGTTTGGATATCTGCATACAGACATGACTGGCTGTGTCTGAGGGTGGGGTGGTTGGTCCAAACCCCAGTGATTCTGGGGATATTCCACCACGACCCTGACCAGGATATAAAGTGGTGGTAAAACTAAATTAATTAAATATATTAATATATAAATGTACTAAATGTTGCTTTGTTGCTTCAAGGTCTGGTCAGCTTGACATACATGATAAAATTCAGTTTATGATCTTAACCAGATGAAGTTTTGAAGTGCAGGAGCAAGTTAACCTCTGAACTTCTAAATAAAAATAACATCTTCTTTTCTTTAAGCTGCTCCCAAATGTAGGGATCGCCACAGCAGGTCCCCAACAAAACCCGTCCTGGTTTACATGTCAGATACTCTTCCTGACACAACCCTCCTATGTCTATCCAAACTTAGGTTAGATAGGTTAGCCAATCATGTCCAAACACCAACCGGCTAATAGCACTGCCCAGATCTCAGCAGTTCTTGGCTAGCATACTTTACCCCAACACCACCTAAGCGCCGCAGTCAAAATCCCGTCTTGTACCCTATTAAAGATGCCGTAGCAGGACTTTAAGCAATTATTATTAACAATTTTAGTTATTCGAGTACAATTTGTAACGCTGAGGGCTGCGTACACGGTCTGGATCTCTGTCTAGCTTGTTCCAGCCAAACAATGCTGAGCCAGATTCTGCATGGGTTACAACAGCTTGGCTTTGTATTCAAAGAGTCCAGATGCTAGAGTGGTATGCCTGCAGTCCAGACCTGTGTCCTTCGTGTGGCTTTTTATGAGGCACGACTTTATGATTTACTTATTTATTTATTTGGGTTTTGACGCCATGCTTAACACATAGGCGTCATTTAATGGCAAAAACAGGTATTATGTTTCTGTCTGTTTATTTTATCTGGTCTTTATATATTTTAATACACAGCCATAGAGAACCCATGGTGTTAAGCAAGAATAGAACAAACATCCATGTTTACTATTATAACTAGAGATGGGACGATCGGGGTTTTTGGCACCGATCTCCGATCTCCTTTTGTTTGGGGGTTAGCAGTAAATAAAATAAATAAACTTAAAAAGAGCCTCACAGTGAAGATAAACCGGAGCAGCGCGCGTGCGTGTGTGTGTGTGTGTGTGCGCCTTTAGAAGAGACGCTTTGTTCACTGTATCGCTATAAGTGATTCATTGATTCACGAGTCATTTTTCGCGAAGTGTAAGTGTCTCTTCTCGGTTATCTCTCCGTGTTTACTGTTATTAATTAAATGTCGTGGTTTTAAATAAACACCAGCTACTACAGAACATTCTGTGTGACTCTCTTACATTAAAAAGCTTCATTACACTGTTATTACCACAGATCTATAACCGACCGTCAGACTCGTTCCGTCTAAGGAGCTAAAAGTTCAGCAGATGATCCTGAACTAACGAATTTGGTAATGAATAAACTTTTGCCTCTGATTGGCTCTGTAACGTTTTCTGTTCTCATCTACATCACAAGTAAGAACCGCTCACGATTTACCAAAGTGAACCAGGAGTTTATATAACGTGCTGATAGAATCGACTCAGATGTGACCGGGTTGAATTATCTTTTTAAAGTAAATATTACAATCAGCAAAATTACATCGTGTGTGATGCACAACGTTCATGATGTTATTTTAGGTCATGAAGAGCTTTCACTGTGGTTTCTGTACGATGGTTGATGAATGGTGATGTGATGGTTGGTGCTTCGTAGCTCAAAGTCCGGATCGATCCACTGAGCTGTTAACTTAACGTGATCTTTATATATCACACGATCGGATCGGCTACTTTTAGGAAATATCGCCGATCGCCGATAGCATATTTTGATTAAAAATCGGCCGATACCGATTCATAGCCGATCGATCGTCCCATCTCTAATTATAACAGTTGGTGTTCTCAGTGCATGATCCATTACAAAAAGTTTATAAAAGAAAGGAGATGAAAAAAAAAAAGGCAAACAAGTCCCTGTCCCAACTTTTTGGAATGTTACATCCATCAAATAAAAAATGAGCACGTTATTATCTATCAGGTTTGCACAATATTTTGTCTTTGTACAGCTTGTTTTTAATTAAATACAGGTTAAAATATTGTTTTTACATCTGTCCTTTATATCCCACTTTGTTTTAAATTGGAGTTTTAATTAAATCATTCATTCATTCATTCTCCGCTTATCCAATCAGGGTCGCGGGGGGTTCTGGAGCCTATCCCAGCTTTTCAATGGGCGCAAGACACACAGTAACACCCTGGATGGGACGCCAGTCCATCGCAGTGCAGACACACAGACACACACACTCACCTATAGGGCAATTCAGTGTCTCCAATTATCCTGACTGCACGTTTTTGGACTGTGGGAGGAAACCGGAGATCCCGGAGAACATGCAAACTCTGCACAGATAGGACCCGGACCGCCCCGCCTGGAGATCGAACCCAGGACCTTCTTGATGTGAGGCGACAGTGCTACCCACCGAGCCACCGTGCCGCCCTGTAATTAAATTAGTTATATTAAATAAAACAATTATAAAACCTGCATGAATGTGAATAAATCTTAACGTTTCAGCACCTCATATGATCGGACATGGAATAAAAAACACCCCAACGTTGCCTTTTACAAACACTATTCAGTCAATGGCTGCATCCCAAACCACATAGTACTACACTAAACAGTTCTTAAACAGCAGTAGTCCCGATGCTACTTTTTATATACTGTTTAGCCTCCAAACCACAGTTCATGTTTTTATTTATACTAGAATGACATTTTGTAGATGTCTGCACCATGTACCATTAGGCACTGCTGGTGGCAAATTGCAACAAGTACACAGGGTACCGGAAGTACTCGAAATAAGGGCGCAGTCACATGAGAAGCGGCAAAACCGTGAATCTGCATTAGTGTGGAATAAGCGTCAGAGTCTAAAACGCTTAACGTGGTTTAATGTAGTAAAAGAAGGAGACAGGAGCACTAAACTTATCCTCATTATTACTGCTCACAAGATCTCACGTTAGGTTTTGTTCACATTAAGCGTCGTTCGTACGTACCGAGTTGCTTTTAAAGCCTCATATCAAACAGTTCGTCTTATTGGAGGTGCTTTGAAAAGGTCAGCAGCCAACTGGGTCAGAGGTTTTGCTGCTTCTCATGTGAATGCGCCCTAAAAATGATGAGGAAAGGAAGTCCCCTTTTCTAAGACGGCGTATTAGGGCCACTGTAAAAAATATTTTTAAGTTTTGATTACGAGCCGTACGGCTTTAGTTTATCGTACGAGTCCATAAGGCTCGGTTAAAGATTGTTTGTTTGTTAGGATTTTAACGTCATGTTTTACACTTTGGTTACATTCATGACAGGAACGGTAGTTATTCATTACACAAGATTCATCAGTTCACAAGTTTAATATCAAACACAGTCATGGACAATTTTGTGTCTCCAATTAACCTCACTTGCACGTCTTTGTACTGTGGGAGGAAACCGGAGCTCCCGGAAGAAACCCACGCAGACACGGGGAGAACATGCAAACTCCACACAGAAAGGACCCGGACCGCCCAGCCTGGGGATCGAACCCAGGACCTTCTCGCTGTGAGGCGACAGTGCTACCCACTTAGCCACCTGCCTAATCTCGTAATTATTTCGACTTTAATCTTGTAATTATATCGATTTTAATCTTGTAATTATTTTGACTTTAATCTCGTAATTATTTTAACTCTAATCTCGTAATTATTTCGACTTTAATCTTGTAATTATATCGATTTTAATCTCGTAATTATTTTGACTCTAATCGTAATTATTTTGACTTTAATCTCGTAATTATTTTGACTCTAATCTCGTAATTATTTCGAATTTAATCTTGTAATTATATCGATTTTAATCTTGTAATTATTTTGACTTTAATCTCGTAGTTATTTCGACTTTAATCTCGTAATTATTTCGACTTTAATCTCGTAATTATTTTGACTCTAATCTCGTAATTATTTCGACTCTAATCTCGTAATTATTTCGACTTTAATCTCGTAATTATTTTGACTTTAATCTCGTAATTATTTCGACTCTAATCTCGTAATTATTTTGACTTTAATCTTGTAATTATTTCGACTTTAATCTTGTAATTATTTTGACTTTAATCTTGTAATTATTTCGACTTTAATCTTGTAATTATTTCGACTATAATCTCGTAATTATTTCAACTTTAATCTCGTAATTATTTCGACTATAATCTCGTAATTATTTCGACTCTAATCTCGTAATTATTTTGACTTTAATCTCGTAATTATTTCGACTAATCTCGTAATTATTTCGACTCTAATCTCGTAATTATTTCGACTTCAATCTCGTAATTATTTTGACTTCAGTCTCGTAATTATTTTGACTCTAATCTCGTAATTATTTTGACTTTAATCTTGTAATTATATCGATTTTAATCTTGTAATTATATCGATTTTAATCTTGTAATTATTTTGACTTTAATCTCGTAATTATTTCGACTTTAATCTCGTAATTATTTCGACTTTAATCTCGTAATTATTTCGACTTTAATCTCGTAATTATTTCGACTTTAATCTTGTAATTATATCGATTTTAATCTTGTAATTATTTCGACTTTAATCTTGTAATTATTTCGACTTTAATCTCGTAATTATTTAGACTCTAATCTCGTAATTATTTCGACTTTAATCTCGTAATTATTTTGACTCTAATCTCGTAATTATTTCGACTTTAATCTTGTAATTATTTCGACTTTAATCTCGTAATTATTTTGACTGTAATCTCGTAATTATTTCGACTTTAATCTTGTAATTATTTTGACTTCAGTCTCGTAATTATTTTGACTTTAATCTTGTAATTATTTTGACTCTAATCTCGTAATTATTTCGACTTAATCTTGTAATTATTTTGACTTCAGTCTCGTAATTATTTTGACTCTAATCTTGTAATTATTTCAACTTTAATCTTGTAATTATTTCGACTCTAATCTCGTAATTATTTTGACTTTAATCTCGTAATTATTTTGACTTTAATCTCGTAATTATTTCGACTCTAATCTCGTAATTATTTCGACTTTAATCTCGTAATTATTTCTACTCTAATCTCGTAATTATTTCGACTCTAATGTCGTAATTATTTCGACTTCAGTCTCGTAATTATTTTGACTCTAATCTCGTAATTATTTTGACTTTAATCTCGTAATTATTTTGACTCTAATCTCATAATTATTTTGACTTTAATCTCGTAATTATTTCGACTCTAATCTCGTAATTATTTTGACTCTAATCTCGTAATTATTTTGACTCTAATCTCGTAATTATTTTGACTCTAATCTCGTAATCATTTCGACTTTTATCTCGTAATTATTTTGACTCTAATCTCGTAATTATTTTGACTCTAATCTCGTAATCATTTCGACTTTTATCTCGTAATTATTTTGACTTTAATCTCGTAATTATTTAGACTTCAGTCTCGTAATTATTTTGACTTTAATCTCGTAATTATTTTGACTTTAATCTCGTAATTATTTCGACTCTAATCTCGTAATTATTTCGACTTTAATCTCGTAATTATTTCGACTCTAATCTCGTAATTATTTCGACTCTAATCTCGTAATTATTTCGACTCTAATGTCGTAATTATTTCGACTTCAATCTCGTAATTATTTTGACTTTAATCTCGTAATTATTTTGACTCTAATCTCATAATTATTTTGACTCTAATCTCTTAATTATTTCGACTTAATCTTGTAATTATTTTGACTTCAGTCTCGTAATTATTTTGACTCTAATCTTGTAATTATTTCAACTTTAATCTTGTAATTATTTCGACTATAATCTCGTAATTATTTTGACTTTAATCTCGTAATTATTTTGACTTTAATCTCGTAATTATTTCGACTCTAATCTCGTAATTTCGACTTTAATCTCGTAATTATTTCGACTCTAATCTCGTAATTATTTCGACTCTAATGTCGTAATTATTTCGACTTCAGTCTCGTAATTATTTTGACTCTAATCTCGTAATTATTTTGACTTTATTCTCGTAATTATTTTGACTCTAATCTCATAATTATTTTGACTTTAATCTCGTAATTATTTCGACTCTAATCTCGTAATTATTTTGACTCTAATCTCGTAATTATTTTGACTCTAATCTCGTAATTATTTTGACTCTAATCTCGTAATCATTTCGACTTTTATCTCGTAATTATTTTGACTCTAATCTCGTAATTATTTTGACTCTAATCTCGTAATCATTTCGACTTTTATCTCGTAATTATTTTGACTTTAATCTCGTAATTATTTAGACTTCAGTCTCGTAATTATTTTGACTTTAATCTCGTAATTATTTCGACTCTAATCTCGTAATTATTTTGACTCTAATCTCGTAATTATTTTGACTCTAATCTCGTAATTATTTTGACTCTAATCTCGTAATCATTTCGACTTTTATCTCGTAATTATTTTGACTCTAATCTCGTAATTATTTTGACTCTAATCTCGTAATCATTTCGACTTTTATCTCGTAATTATTTTGACTTTAATCTCGTAATTATTTAGACTTCAGTCTCGTAATTATTTTGACTTTAATCTCGTAATTATTTTGACTCTAATCTCACTTTTATCTCGAAATCTAAACTAAACATTTTACAAGTGGCCCTAATACGCCGTCGTACTTTTCCTGATACTTCGGTACAGCGGTCATTCAGACGGTGTGTTTGCGCTGGTGAGATCTGAGATGGTCGAGGCGCTTGAACGTGAGTCCGCAGATCTTGCAGCTGTACGGCCTTTCTCCGGTGTGAGTGCGCTGGTGGATCTTCAGGATGTCGGCTCGGGTGAAGCTCTTGTCGCACATGTTGCAGCGGTGCGGCTTCTCCTGCGTGTGGATGCGCCGGTGCAGCTTGAGGTTCCACAGGCGCCTGAAATTGTTCCCGCACAGCGAGCAGCTGTAGGGCTTTTCTCCGCCCTGGCTGCAGCGGTGCCGGCGCAGGTCGGCGAAGGACGAGAAGCCCTTGGCGCAGTGGCTGCACATGTGCAGACCTTCTCTCTGGTGGACGCGCTGGTGGACCTTCAGGTTGCAGGCTTGGGGGAACTTCTTCCCGCACTGGTTGCACGTGTAGGGGGTGGTCGGGATGCGCTGCCTGTGGGCGTTCATGTGAGCTTTTAGGGAAGCCTGGTCTGAGAACGTGATCATACACTGGGTGCAACTGAGAGCTCCCTGTTCCGCGTCCACCATGATTTCTGCACATCTGTTGTTCAGGTCTAACGACTGGATGAAAGCGTCGCTGCTGTAGAAGCTGTTGTCTTTATTATACATGGGATGAACTTGCGAGTCCGCAGCGTGGACACTCGCAGCCTGGGGGAGACTGTTCACGTCCTGCAGGAATCCTTCCTCATTAATTATCATGCAGTCGATCGCGGCTGTACCCGGATTGTCGTGTAAATGCGGCAAAACCTTTTTATCTCGTTTATTTCTGGCGCGTCTCCTGCACTCCTCCGACGTGCTCGCGTCAGATCGCGACGTTCCCGCCATCCCGCCGAATCCCAAAACCTCTCCGGCTCTCCGATTTGCTTCTGCCAAGCCATCCATTTCTTCCATATTCAGTTCATGGTTGCCATAACTTCCCAAATCCTCCAAGTTATATCGATTTCTGTACAGCAGACCCTGGATGTTGTTCATGTCCGGCTCGGGGTCGGCTTTTGTCGCGTTATCCAGCCCAGAGCTCCACTCGTCCTGAATCTGCTGCAGCACCTGCTCGCTGTAGGTTTTATCGTGAGCGGAGCTGACCGAGCTCTCTGGAACTGGAAAGAAATCACAAACACAAATATAGGTACGCTTTTAAAAGACTCCATTTAAACAATGAGTATTTTGTTTGTTCGTTTGGGTTTATTGCCATATCAGCAACATACTGGCTAGATTTATGGCATAGACCAGGGGTGGGCAATTAAATTTTCCAAGGGGCCACATAAGAAACTGGGACTGTTGTGGAGGGCCGGACCAATAAGGTGAACTTAATTCTGCTCAATATTCATTTTATCTTTTTATTTACATTTACATTACATTTTCAGCATTTAGCAGACGCATTTATCCAAAGCGGTTTACAGTACAGTTACAGTATACAGTCTGAGCAATTAAGGGTTAAGGGACTTGCTCAAGGGCCCAACAGCAGCAACCTGGCAGTGGTGGGGCTTGAACCAGCAGCCTTCTGATTACTAGTCCAGTACATTAACCACTAGGCTACAACTGTCCACTCTTTATGAGAAGCAGTGAATTGTACAGTTCTAATAAGCTGTTAATGTTTTGATGTTACATTTAGAAAATTAGAAGTATGCAGAGTAAAAACATCAACATTATTTTACTATTTAAACAAACAAACGCAAAAACAAATGTGAACAAAATGTGCAGGTTTTTAAACTTTACACTATTTTGTTTTGAGTCTAATTACCTCATTTGTTTTTCAGTCCTTTGTTATTGTTTAATATTATTTTTAAAATCACTGAGCTGGTTCTGATTGCTTCAGTTCTGGACGTGTTAAACTTTATAAAACAGTCTTTGTTGCTTTTGCAGTTTAGTTAGAGAAGCTTCAGGTGTGACGCTCCGCATCGTTCATATGCTTGTGTTTCTGTTTAGTACCGCAACAGCGATTTAGAGCCTAAATTCTGATCCTTAACCAGCGTTACATCTGACTTAATAAACAATTCAGAAGTTCGTGTCTTGTTAAAAACTGCACCGTCAATCACACTCAGTTCTGTTCGCATTACAGTGAAGCTGATACACTCGCGCACACACGCGCACACACACAGAGCTCTCGTCAAAATCAATCCTGTTATATTGCATGTGTGATGTACATTTATTTACATCTAATTTTTTATTGCCACGAACCTCATGCGGGCCGGTTGGGGATGTCTCGCGGGCCGTACAATGCCCAGGTCTGGCCTAGACAGATATTGAAACTGTACATCATTATTTGTTTTATATCAAGTCTGTCTAAAGAGTTTTAATTGGAGGGACGGGTCGCCCTCAGGAGCTCAGTGAATAAAATTTCATAATTTTCAGTGGTATTATAACAATTTGGAAAGACAGCAACTCGGCCACGAAGTAGTAGGCCACGTAAAATGACAGAATGGGGTCATAGGTCACCAACTTTCTGCAGAGTCGATCGCTACAGACCTCCAAACTTCATGTGGCCTTCAGATTAGCTCAAGAACAGCGTAACAGAGCTGTTATGAATGACATTTTAAACCTTTTTATACACTTGGTATAAAATACTTCACACACTTTCTCATTCCTGTGGTTTTTCTTGATTTTTTTTAAATTTTCAACATTGTAGATTAATACTGAAGATGTCCAAACTATGAAGGAACACGTATGGAATTATGTAGTAAACAAAAAAGTGTTAAACAAACCAGAATATGTTTTATATTTTATATTCTTTAAAGTAGCATCTTTTACTTTGATGACAGCTTTGCACACTTTTTGGCATTTTCTCAATCAGCTTCATGAGGTGCCACCTGGAACGTTTTTTAATTAACGTTTGTGCCTCGTCTAGAGTTAATTTCTGGAATTTCTTGCTTTTTTAATGTGTTTGAGAGCATCAGTAGTGCTGTGCAGAGGTAGAGTTGGTAAAATATAAAACATATTCTGGTTTGTTTAACACTTTTTTGTTCACTACATAATTCCATACGTGTTCCTTCATAGTTTGGACGTCTTCGGTATTAATCTACAATGTAGAAAATACAAATAATGAAGAAAAACCACTGAAGAGAAGGTGTGTCCAAACTTCTGACTGGTACTGTGTATCCCGTCTCCTTTGTTTTTATGTGCTGCGTTTGTCGGAAGGGGTGCGTGTTAGACACAAAATGAGGGAAAATGAATTAAAAAGCAGGATATGGATGCTGATATTTTGCCCTCACATGTGTAAATTCATACCTTCGGTGCTCAGTTTCCACTCGTCTTGCCGCTCGGTACCGATGGCAGTCTGGACAGCCTCGGCTTTAAGCGTGCACTCCAGCTTCCCTTCCTCCTGGACTGTCTGCTGCTACAGAACACAGACCAAACAATGAACCTGAAACGTGCTTACGAGGGCCATTCTGACATTCCCGTCCCCAGGACGTTCTGGCATAGATGTAGATGAAAATTTACTTTAAAATGCATATTTTAATTCAGCAAATTGCCCTGCACATTAATCTAATTGTAAATTTAGGATATATAATTCAAAACATTAATAAAACTCCTTATAACACTGAAAAATTGTCTTTTTTTTTCATCTTCCCACTCTAACACGACACAAAGCTTTCAGAAATCCTTTTTTCCTGCAGTGTTTGGTGACTCCAGATCACATCGATGTTTTAATATTTATTTTAATATTTAACATTCATAATAATGTGGTTAAAATTAGGGCTGTCAAACGATTAAAATTTTTAATCGCAATTAATCTCAGAATTTCATATAGTTAATCGCGATTAATCGCATTAAAAAAAATCTGTGTAAATGTTATAGAAAACAAGGATTTTTAAGTGAAATGTTACAGTTAAAATGGTGAACACATTTTATGCTAAATGTACTGATGTTAAAAACTGCTGGGACAAGAGAAAACTGTAAGGGAGTTTTATTCACTCACATACTAGGCAGTAATACTATCCAGTGGTTTAATGGACGTTTCTACACGAACTGAGTGTGTTTAGACTAGGGTGGCCAGATTCATAGTAACAAAAAGGAGGACATAACACCCCAAAAAGCCGGACATCATATTAGGAACAGGGGGACATGATACTGCAACACACAGAATGAATCCAGAACCCATATAACAGAGTTTTTGACCAATTTAAGCAAGAATTATATAACAAATGACTGTTTTACTCACTAAATGTTGTGTCTTTTCATATTTAGGTCCGTTCATCGCTGCCTCAAAAGTTTACTTTTTGGCATTTTCACCGCGTTCCTGATCATGAGAGCTGAGTGATTGACTCAGGTAGCGGTGTTTACAAAACAGAGAGGGCGGGCGAAATTCAACCACCCAATCACAGACTAGCATTTAGAGGGCGGACCTTCTCCGATTGGCCAGTGGTAGCGCTGTAAGCAGTGAAATGAGGCTGTTAAACCAATGAAATACAAAGCATTTGTTTCGACATGTACCTGAGCCAATGGTAAATAATATTGATCAAAAATGAAACCAGTTCACTCCAAAAGGAGGATTTTTAAGTGTCCGTCCTAGCGTTACGTGAATGGAGGACTGGCAGCTTCTTTATTATGCAAGTGCATTACTACGACACTACCACGCTCGGTAACATTATGTTAACAAACCGCAAATGAAAAACGGTGGCAAGTCCGACATTCAAACGTTTGTTCTACCAGTCAAGTCTCAACATGAACTAGAATTTGCGTTAACGGCACTAATTTTTATAATCGCGTTAAATTGAGATTGCGTTAATGCGTTATTATCGCGTTAACTTCGACAGCCCTATTAAAATCCATGTTTAAGTCACTCAGTCCTGTTACCCTCACACATTCATCCTTCTGAAAATAAACATGTGGAAATCAAGTCAAGTCATCAATCAAGCCGCATTTTGAACAGAAACGTTCATTATCTGTGTCTACTGAAGATCACGGGAAGGGCATTAGTAGGTTCTCCCTTTTCAGACTGTATGTTTGATAATATTGTAACTGACTGAGAAGATTCATCTCCACGTTCATTCCTGTTACCTCCATTTATTCTTAGTTGTTGTTTGTTTACTTTAAAATTAACATTTTGTGATAAATCACTAGACTGTGCCCGGTGCTCTGGTGCTTTTAGCATGTTCTCCACGCTGCTATATTTACATATATATATATATATATATTTACTAATTCTCTGTTAAAAATTCAGCCGTTACTCACATAAAGCTCATCGTCCACTTAGAAACCTTGTAAAAATGAAACGAAGGTGCCTGAGATTCGACCAGAACACATTCTGAGTAGTTAAGTGTGTGTGTTACAAGATTCAAAGTTTTATTTCATCAAGTTCCAACACGCAGATGGAACACATTCGATGAAACGGCCCACAAACTGTAATGACCAGAATTTTGTTTCTGGCAAAGCAAAACACACAAGCGCTCTCAGTGCCTGCTTCTACTGGTCAGATTATCTCACGGTAAACTTCGGACAAACTCTGGCTCTAGTTTATTAACAGAGTTCTCACCTCTGCGACGTTAGCGGTTGTGGATGCATCGTCTGTTTCAGCCATGACCGTACATGAGATCTTCTCCTCAGCTCTGCAGTTCCCCCAGCTCTTCTGCACACGTTCCTCTTTCAGATACTGAGTCATTTCTTCACCTATAGGAGCGCATTGTAGAAACGTTAAGATCCAGGTAAATCTAATAATTAAGCTACCTGTCTATGTAAAAATGACAATTAATGTAGCACTGTTGTTGTCTAGAGGACATTTCTGTATTAAAATAGTGAAAATCTATATGCATGATGGCAGTGGTGGGGACTGCATTAAATAAACCACAGCATTAAAGGTTTGTTATTTGTTTTCTGTTAAATCAGCGATAGCTCAGCGTTTAAGGTACTGGACTAGTAATAGGAAGGTTACTAGTTCAAGCTCCACTGCCATAAAGTTGCCACTGTTGGCCCCTGAGCAAGGCCCTAAACCCCTAATTACTCAAATTGTATTAAATGACAATCGAAAAGTCGCTTTGGATAAAAGCACCTGCTGAATGCAGTAAACATAAATCAAATTGGAACTCATTACTAGGGCCTGTATTGTCAGCCTGAAATTTCATGTCAGAGCCCCAAACTGTGCTTGTTTATTTTTCACTCGTGGACTTTATGCATAGTAGTGAAAATAATCTAATATGGCATAAAAATTAAAAGTACATGTGCTGTAAAATAATGATTCTCAACCTTTTTTTCCCTCTTAGATCCCTGTGTTAAAAAATAAAGAAAGAAATCATTCTGAGATACCCTCAGCACAGGTTATGATATTGTTATCTTCATGGTGTTCTCCCCGTGTCTGCATGGGTTTCCCCCGGTGCTCCGGTTTCCTCCCACAATCCAAAGACATGCAAGTGAGGTGATTTGGAGACACTAAATTGTTCATGACCTGAATTGTCGATATAACCCTGTGAACTGATGAATCTTGAGTAATGAATAACTACCGCTTCTGCCATGAATGTAACCAAAGTGTAAAACATGACGTTAAAATACTAATAAACAAACAAACAGCAAGAATGACAAAAAAAAGGTTTTGTTTAAGGGTTGTTTGTTTAAGTTTCTTTCCAACTTAAAGAACACCTAACTGCTTACAATCTGTTTGAGCAGTTTCAGTCTGGTTTTCGAGCCAACCATAGTACAGAAACTGCCTTGGTGAGGGTAATTAATGATCTGTTGCTAGCAGCTGATTCTGGTCAGGTGACTATATTAGTCCTACTTGACCTGACTGCGGCATTTGATACGGTTTGCCACAAAACACTACTGCACAGGCTAGAAAATTTGATCGGGGTGACTGGCACAGCTCTTGATTGGTTCAAATCATATCTTTCTGATAGGCAACAGTTTGTATCCTTGGGTAATTTTAGATCTAGCACTTCATTTGTTTCTTATGGTGTCCCCCAGGGCTCAGTTCTGGGCCCACTCCTGTTTATAATTTATTTGCTTCCACTTGGTGATATTATCCGGCAATGCGGACTTCGGTTTCACTGCTATGCGGACGACATACAAATTTACATCTGCACAAAGCCTTTGGAAACATTGCCTCCTAACTCCCTGGTCAGCTGCTTGGAAGATATCAGGAAATGGATGGCTAATAACTTTCTCAAATTAAATAATAATAAATCAGAAGCTATCCTCATTGCATCCCCTTCCACTTTCAAAAAAATCAGTCAGCCCTCAATATCTATTCCAGGCTTTATCCAGTCCTCTGTAGCCCAGGTTCGCGACCTCGGTGTCATTATAGACTGCACACTCTCGTTGGAGGCCCACATCAATAACACAACAAAAACTGCTTTCTTTCATCTAAAAAATATAGCCAGACTGCGTTCATCTCTTCCTACCACCGTTGCTGAAACTCTAATACACGCTTTTATTACTTCTAGACTTGACTACTGCAACTCAGTTCTTATTGGGCTCCCTACCAAGAGTCTAAAAAAGCTCCATTATGTTCAGAATGCAGCAGCAAGAGTTCTCACACGCACCAGATCATTCGAACACATAACCCCAAAGTTAAAAGAATTGCACTGGCTTCCGGTTCATTATCGCATTCAGTACAAGATTCTGCTATTGGTTTTTAAATGCTTGCATGGTTTGGCACCTGAATATCTATCAGTTCTGCTGTCCAGATACTGACCCAATCGCTCCTTCCGGTCGGCTGATGCTCACTTGCTTTCAGTTCCAACTGTCAAACTACGCACGTATGGTGAAAGAGCATTCAGTGTTGTTGGTCCAAAGTTATGGAACTCAACCCCTCTGTATCTCCGTACGTGCACATCAGTAACCACTTTTAAGAGATACTTAAAAACATACCTGTTTGAAATTGCGTTTCAAACTTCAAGCCAATAAGCTATTTTGTTCTTATCTATTTACTTTTATACTATTTTATTTAATTTTTATTTTATCTTGTTTTATCTGGTGTACTTTTGTGGTGTACCTTTTGTCTGACTGTTACTGTCTGTTACTATACGAACTTTAAATTTTATCCTTTGTTTGATTTGAATTGTAAAGTGTCCTTGGGTTTCATGAAAGGCGCTTATAAAATAAAATTTATTATTATTATTATTACCATTAAACGATGTACTGTTCTTAATCCTGATAACCCCCCCCCCCCCATTGGCTGCACTCGCCAGGTCGCTATTATTATATTGCAGTATTGCCCCCCCTTTCATGCTGTTCTTTAATGGTCAGGACCCCCACAGGACCACCACAGAGCAGGTATTATTTAGGTGGTGGATCATTCTCAGCACTGCAGTGACACTGACATGGTGGTGGTGTGTTAGTGTGTGTTGTGCTGGTATGAGTGGATCAGACACAGCAGCGCTGCTGGAGTTTTTAAACACCTCAGTGTCATTGCTGGACTGAGAATAGTCCACCAACCAAAAATATCAGAGCCAACAGCGCCCTGTGGGCAGCGTCCTGTGCCCACTGATGAAGGTCTAGAAGACGACCGACTCAAACAGCAGCAATAGATGAGCGATCGTCTCCGACTTTACATCTACAAGGTGGACCGACTAGGTAGGAGTGTCTAATAGAGTGGACAGTGAGTGGACACTGTGTTTAAAAACTCCAGCAGCGCTGCTGTGTCTGATCCACTCATACCAGCACAACACACACGAACACACCACCACCATGTCAGTGTCACTGCAGTGCTGAGAATGATCCACCACCTAAATAATACCTGCTCTGTATACCTGCATGTAGAGAAACAGATAGACTACAGTCAGTAATTGTAGAACTACAGAGTGCTTCTATATGGTAAGTGGAGCTGATAAAATGGACAGTGAGTGTAGAAACAAGGAGGTGGTTTTAATGTTATGGCTGATCGGTATATATATATTCACTTCTGGTTAGATGCTGCTGCATTTAGTTGGCTCTGTACTTGTACTCTGCACAATGACAGTAAAGTTGAATCTAATCTAATCTAATCTAATCATCGAAAGGTCGCTGCCACTGTTGGGCCCTTGAGCAAGGCCCTTAACACTTGATTGCTTAGCCAATACACCGTAACAGTACTGCAAGTCACTTTAGCTAAAAAATGTAATGTAAACACAATGGGACCCCATCTAGGGTCATCAATCATCACCCATCAGGAGGGGGTTGAGAACCACATGATGCCTTAACCCATTGTTGTTAATAAGCATGATGGAAGACCAGGAATGTCAAACTTATACACAGAACCAGTATAACCAGTGTAAATGCACCTGTTTGGGTGGGTGAATCTCTCTTCTGGACGTGTGTCTTAGGGGTTTTGGCACTGGAACAATCACATCTTCCCTTTTCTCTGCTCTCGGACCACTGCAGCTTCTTCTTCAGAGACTCAACCTGCTCACGACTGCGGGACACTTCATCCAGAAAACTGACCTCCACCAGCCTGGTAATCTCGAATATAGCGGCTTTAAAGACGGTCTCCATCACCCCGGAGAGCTGGGTCTGAAAGGTCACGATCATCTCGGACATCTTTGGCTCGGATGCGATGATACAGATGTGAAGCACTGGTTCTCCTTACTGCTATTCTTTTGGAACAAATTATTAGACTTTAGAAGTTTGAAAGCATTAGTTTGAACGGCAGACACTCGAATGAACATCCATAACTAAAGAAAACATGTGTAAATGCACGGCTTTCAACCGGGACCTTATTCAGCAAGGTGCTAATAGCGTATGTAGCATGAACTAGCTTAGCATAGTCAGCTAGCCATCAAAGACAATGCGCCTATAAGTAATTCGCTAACTCTTCTTTAAAAAGAAATAACGTTTTCACGTATTTACTCTGTTCACAAGTCAATAAAGAAGAATAAGACTTAAAAACACGAGAGTTTAAGTTATTCCACCCAGGCTGTGCTAGACTGCTCGGTGTGAACGCGGAACAAAAACACTGTGACACAGACGGCTGCGATTCATTTGAATCGGTTCTTTTTTTAACGGAACTTTTCGAGCCGATTCACAAGCTCAACTGAATCAAACGTATGTAGGGTCAACAACGATGCCCATACGCATGTTATGTAGGAATGTTAATTCATTCATTCATTCATTCATTCATTCATTGTCAGTTTAACCACCACTTTATCCTGGTCAGGGTCGTGGTGGGTGCAATTAACTGCACGAAAGGTAGAAAACACCATGGACAGGGTCCATCACAGGGAGAACACACACATGCACACATACCTAGTGCAATGTTCTATCTCCAGTTAACCTGACTGCATGTCTTCGGACTGTGGAAGGAAACAGAGCACCCGGAGGAAACCCACATGGACTCAGGGAAACACAAGGACCCATATCGTTTCACCTGGGAGTCGAACCCATGACCTTCTTGTCAGTGGTGACAGTGCTACTTACCGAGACACAACAACAACAATTAATATTATTTATTTATTTATTATGGTTTCAACGCCATTTTTACACACTTTGCTTACATTCATGACAGAAACGGTAGGTACCCATAACACTATCAAATATCAAACACAGTCATGGACAATGTTGTATCTCCAGTTCACCTCACTTGCACGTCTTTGGACTGTGGGAGGAAATCGAAGATCCCGGAGGAAATCCATGCGGACACGGGGAGAACATGCAAACTCTGCACAGTAACCACCCGGACCGCTCCACTTGGGGATCGGACCTTCTTGCAATGAGGCAACAGTGCTACCCAACGAGACACCATGCCGCCCCTAGTTAACACAACACCAACCTACAATAATAATAATTCTAAACTTTATTTTTTTTTGGCATCCTGACCAAAACTGTTTCCTAACATAGACGGTATAATTCATAATAACACTCATGCTACAATTTTGGTAAATAAAGATAAAAGAGTTTGGGGTGGGTGGTTATTAATTGGAACAGATGTACTAAATGCATTATATAAGATAAATTATATATAAATTATAAATATATTTAATTCATGGAAACAGTTTAGGAAAAGGCCCTTTCCTGATTCAGCATTACTGTGCCCTGTAGCAAAGCATACTGTATACATATACCATTGCATACCATATAAAATATATGGTATGCAAAAAGTCTGTTCAAATTGTGCATCTGATACTTTAAGAATAATAAAAGCAGCAGTCTATCTATTCTCACACACACACACACACACACACACACACACACACACACACACACACACACATATATATATAGAAGAACTGTGTAGGTGAGACCTCGGACCCTGGCTAGACCTTTTCCTGCTGCCGCTGAGGACGGGTTTGCCAACCCCACAGTGGTCCCCCCCCCAGGCACCTGTAGTCGTTGTGGACAGTAACCCTTTTTGTATCTTCGTCTGCAAAGTATATCTGATATTAAATATATATCGCGATTAAAAAAAAAAATACATCGAGATTAAAATTTTTAATCAAACTATTTTTATTGGGCTGTTTGTGCCACTTTAAACATGCATCACTGTGGTCATTTGTGCTGCTTTAACAGAGTAACATTGTGTTTATACTGTATAATAATAACACGGCTCCTTTTTCCAGTTTGCGGTCGTGTGTTACAAATTACTCGAGCCTCCACGACATGAACTCAAGCACTCACCTCACTGCCCCCCATTGGCTGCACTCGCCAGGTCGTTATTATTATATATTACAATATTTTCGTTAAGTAAAATTAAATAACTAAAACTGTGCGTAAAAAATACCAGAGGCAGGATTTTGGACTTGAAGTGTAACTTCTGAGTGAATACTTTTAATTCATTCTGATCAGCTATCAGCATATGCAGTTTGTTGAGGGGGCCCAAAATTTTTTTGGCACTGGGGCCCTTGAGCTCCTAGTTACACCACTGGTGTTGCATCTAGAAATGGCTTATATTATGAGTGCCTGTTTTCAGTGGCAGGGTTATGAACAGGACAATCCTTACTTTTTTACTTTCACATTCAGATAATGTGAACAGACGTGTCATTTTAAATAACTGGCTGAAAGATGGGTAGCTCTCAACAACTTTATATAGGCATTGACTGGCTTTCTAAAAAATAATTTAGATCTAATCATTTTATTAAATTTTTTTTTATTGGTAAACATGTTCTTGCAATAAAAATGAGCATAACTGTTCAAATTTTGCTTAGTTATTTTTGCAGTAGATTAATCGCAATTAATTTGGTTCTTTAATCGCGTTTAATCTTGATTAAAAATTTTAATTGTGTGACAGCCCTAATACTGTATATATATATATATATATATTATATCAGATATGGTATGAATGATTGTAATAGTGGTAATATACAGACAATAATAATACTAATATATGTCGATAATAATTATATAGATTATAACTGATATATACGTATAGGTATGAATACAATATCAAGGAGGAATATGTAGTTTTGGAAATGGTGGTACAAATGTGTGTTTTAGTTTGAGTTTGTTGATTCAGTTTAGTCTTTTTCATTTTGTTATTTGGATATATGCATTTTTACTATAATAACAACAGCTACATAGTCAGTGAAACATTTACATCTCCTTCATTACCACTTTTAAACTCGTTAGGTGCAGAAGTTCCTGTTATAGAGTAAAAACAGTAATGCAGCAGTTAAATAAGGAAATGAAACTCATTCTGCACTGCTGTCTGTAACTGAGAATATCCTGACCCACATATTCTTTCAACTCAATATTTACAGGATTGTTTAACATTAGAACACGTTATTTAATGGCTTTTAAGTTCCTTCACATCAAGTTTGCCCCTAGTTTAGTTAAATAACTGAACTTTGTGCGGAAGTCATATCTTTGGTGTGTTTAAGCTGCAGGTTTCCCTGTGATGTGCACACTTTCGCAGATCTACATCTCCACACTTCCGGAAAGTGTTGCGACGGTATGATTTATAGATCAACGCATTTGCGAACGCACCCATGCTGTCACTCGTGTGTCAGATGAACATTTCTACCATCTAAACTCATTTTTTGGTTCTAAACTCATTCTTCTGGATGCTATAATGGCAGATCGTGTCGGGTTTGAAAGCCAGTTCACCACAGTTATGCAGAATGTGTTGAAAAGTGCAGTTTGTGAGGCTACGAGACTGTTTGAGCACAGCCTGCAGCAGCTGAGAGCGGAGTTAGTGCACTTAAAAGAGGAGAATGTGCAGCTCAAAACTGCAGCTTTTACTCCTCACTACAGCTCAGGAGAAAGTGGAGATGGTTGTCCAGCAAGAGACCCTGCAAAACGAGATATTGGTGTACAGTGTGGTAAGTTTACTCATGAAACATGCTTATTATGTGCAGCATGCATTACTTCCTGAAGATAAATGTGAGAAATACTTACAGGCAGTTTATTACCAACAATAGATGGGCTGCAGGTGAATGTGTTAAAGTATCCTGACTATAATGTATATATTATCCCATGTACAGTATAGTGTAATAAAACACCCTACTGTACACTATATATACATTAGACATAATTATAAACATTATACTATATACTAAATGTGTCATATTTTCTATATAAGGTGGTACAGTGGACAGTGGGTAGCCTAGTGGGTAGAGCTTTGAGTTCCATGCAGCCACTGTTGGGCCCTCGAGCAAGGCCCTTAACCCTCTATGCTCCATGGGCGCCGTACGATGGCTGACCCTGCGCTCTGACCCCAGCTTTCAAAACAAAACTTTTGTAAATAAATATTATACTATATTTTATATGCACCATATTTCAACCCCAAATCAGAAAAAGTTGGGACAACACGAAAAATGCAGATAATAAGAAAACACAGAGTTTCTTACATTGACTTTGACTTTTATTTGATGTCAGACAGGATGAACCTGAGATATTTCATCTTTTATCTGCTCAACTTTATTTCATTTATTAATAAACATCCATTCCTGCATTTCAGGCCTGCAACACATTCGGAAAAAGTTGGGACAGTAAAGCATTTACCACTTTGTAATGTCGCCGTTCCTTTTCACCACTTAAAAGAGGTTTCGGCACCGAGGAGACCAAGTGATTTAGTGTTTCAGCTTTTATTTTGTCTCGTTCTTCCTGCAAACACGTCTTAAGATCTACAGCAGTACGGGGGGTCGTCGTTGTTTCAAAATCCTCCACACGTTCTGTATTGGGGACAGGTCAGGACTGCAGGCAGGTCGGTCCAGTACCCGTACCCTCTTCTTCTACAGCCACGCCTTTGTAATGTGTGCAGCAGGTGGTTTTGCGTCGTCTTGTTGAAAAATGCTGGACGTCCCTGGAAAAGACGACATCTTGAAGACATGCTGCTTTTGTACCAAACCATGATTACAATCACCTGTTGATATCACCTGTTTGGGGTAGCACTGTCGCCTCACAGCAAGAAGGTCCTGGGTTCGATCCCCAGGTGGGGCGGTTCGGGTCCTTTCTGTGTGGAGTTTGCATGTTCTACCCGTGTCCGCGTGGGTTTCCTCCGGGTGCTCTGGTTTCCTCCCACAGTCCAAAGACGTGCAAGTGAGGTTAATTACAGACACTAAATTGTCCATGTCATTAAAATCCTAACAAACAAACATCACCTGTTTGGAATCACATCATTATTTAGTTTTTTTACCTCATTACTAGCCCTAAATTGTCCCTGTCCCAACTTTTTTTGGAATGTGTTGCAGGCCTGAAATGCAGGAATGGATGTTTAATAATAATGGAAATGAAGTTGAGCAGATAAAAGATGAAATATCTCAGGTTCATCCTGTCTGACATCAAATAAAAGTCAAAGTAAATGTAAGGAACTCTGTGTTTTTATTTAATTTGCATTTTCCATACTGTCCCAACTTTTTCTGATTTGGGGTTGTATGGTAATTCTGTATGAATTAAACGTCTATTGCTAAAAGTGTTATACAGAAACATTTTACTTAATAAAAATATGTGCAAAAGTAATTTACAAACACATAAATGTTCCTTACAAGTCGTGTATTACATACAAAATGTTTTCCTGATTTCCCCACATATATTTAGGTTGTTCAGGTCATGTCTAATCTTTTACTTAATGTAAAAGTCTTGTAACAACTCAAAACGACTGATTCAGCACTTTTATTTGACAGAAAAGCCCACCATGGTTGAAAGGTGCTGCAGTCCAGCACAATTTGGTGATCAAAGCCTTTTACGTCCCGTTACAAACGATCACCTTTCAGATCTGTGTGCCTGTTCTTCAGAAGATGGAAACCGACAACTTGCTTTGCTTCTCATTAAAAAAGAGGTAAAATATGAATATATTTAATGGTACTTTAAATGTGCGTATTGAGACCCTGTTTACACTTGGTTGTTTTGTGTGCTGTGAGTTTTACATTTACATTTTCAGCATTTAGCAGACGCCTTTATCCAAAGCGACTTACATTACAGTATACAATCTGAGCAATTGAGGGTTAAGGGCCTTGCTCAAGGGCCCAACAGCAGCAACCTGGCAGTGGTGGGACTTGAACCAGCAACCTTCTGATTACTAGTCCAGTACCCTAACCAGTCCTGTACTCTAACCACTAGGCCACGGCTGTGTTTTAGAACCGTACTGCATCAGGATATCACCGCTGTCCGATTGAAAAACACGTATCTCCAAAAACCCAACTTGTCTAGCAGCCAATAGAGATACTCGCTAAAGAGCTTGTGTGATTTTTCATCTTTTTATTGGTCACTTTGATATTTGCTGCTATGGACAGACAGAGATTTATACCCACAATCAGCACATGTAAAACAGTGAAAACTGCTAAAAGTGGAGATACATGTTTTTCATTGGACAGCAACGATCTGGATTATTCACATACAGATTTAGTTATGAAACAACTAATGTCCTACAGAAATGTGACTGTGTGCATTTAACGACATTAGATAGGTGTAAAAACTTCATCTTTGAGAGGTACATCTACAACACAAAAGCACCATTCATACAGATGTCAAAAAATCTTTTGTCTACCTTTTATTTAACATTTAATAACACATATATTGCATTTCAACACAGCATTTTCTGTAATTCAATAAAATGTTTGCATTACTGTGCTAGTTGTTTGATCCGCTCTTCTTTAGCAAACTGTTCCAGCTCTCTCAAGTTAGTAGGGTACAATCTTCCAACTGCAAGTTTCAGCTCTTTTCACAATGTTTAACAGAATTTCCAACGGGACTTAGAACGGACCACTTGAGAATGCTCCAAAGTTTCTTCATATTCATTCTTTGGTGCTTTTTGATATGAATTTTGGGTTATTATCCTGCTGGTAGAACCATGACCTGTGACTGGGGCACAGCTTTCTGATGCTGGGACTTCAGAAAGTCTTCAGAATTCATTGTGCTTTGCACAGATTCAAGTTATCAGGCAGCAAAGCAACCCCAACCTAAACCTTTCTCTCAGTCGATGTCAGAGACAGTAGATGGTTAAAGGAAACGTCTAATTAAAGTTATTTCAGCCAAAGAGGGAAATACCAGTTATTAGGGCGTAGGTTGTCCTAACTTTTTCCTCATGATAAATTTCCATTTTTGTTCATTACATTTTACAGCTTGTGTTTAAAAGTATTTTTTCAGTTTTATTTGTTTAGTTATATAAACTCCATCTTTCAGTACTGTTCAAATGAAGCTCAAATGTCCATATGTTTAAATATGTTCAAAAAGACAAAGGTTCTCATGGGGTGTCCTAACTCTTTCACATGAATGTATATAGTGTTGTGTCACCTCAGCCCATTGGTTTGAATGGCCTGAGGCTAACTCTGTTAGCTTAGTTGGCTAAAACTGTGGCGGTAAGCGGAACAGCCGATGACGTACTCTCTGTGTAAGTAGAGCATCTAAACAATCTGCCTTATGTGTCTTATTAGAATCCTCTCTGCTCACTAGGTTTTCATGTCATATTATTAGCTCTGTAATTACATCAACAGTGTACCATGTATTTTTGTGATTTTTACCCAGCCTCAAGAGACCGACTGTGATGAATACGCACCCGGATACTTTTTACTAAAGCAGGAGGGCGCCGAACCAATACTGGTGCGCAAGGACCCCTTTAAGAACACCATGGAAAAAGGTCTGGGAGTCGTTTCAAAACTCATCAATAGATTCACTATGTGTATTAATGTGTCTGTGATGATTTGCCTTTATATACTTAACCTCGCCTTCTGTTTGTCTTTCTGCGTGTCCACAGTTGAGATCCCGTCAGCGCTGCAAGCCGTGAGCAGATGCTACGAAACCTCAAAAGACGTATCAACCAGCAATACGTCATTATCTGAAACTACTGCTTCCTGTAATTTTAGAACAGCCTCCGCTTATAGTAAAGTCACCCAGACTACCAGTATTTCTAGGTGTGAAAGAGCTCAAGAAAGACAAGAAAACTCAGCGGCAAGTATCAAAACGTCAACTTTGCCAGAGCTACATTTAGCAAATAGACAAATCGACGTTCCTACATCGACGGTCTCGGCTAGCAAACCAGGTCTGATGTCAACACCTAGAATACATCAAATGACCGCAACCACTCAAAGGGTTGAGAACTTTACACCAAACGGCCAGTTTGGAACCCCACGACCCCTGCAAATCTTTCATAATGTCCAAAATTCACCAGCTGTAACACAGTTTGGTCCTAAATTGGGTATATCCCCTTTCCCTCCCAATAAGAACCCAATTACAGGAGCATGTAACTCAATCCCAGTTACAAGCACTAACAAAATAGCTCAACCAGCCCCAGTTAGCAAATCTGTGGCACCCAGTGTGCCTTTCTCTCAGGCCCTGAAACATTCCTTAACTCAAACTCAGACAGGAATCCCATCCACCCAGAACATGACAGTACAAGGGCATGTGCTTGGTCCGAGACCTCAAGTTTCTTTTCCCACAGCTCAGCATAGAGTTGTGCACGGGCAGCTTTATCTTTCCCAATGTCAGAATCCACCCCCATCAAACCAGGTTCCAATGCCAGCTCCACAAGTCCCGGTTCCACCTGTAAACCATGCCCCTTTTCCACCAACTCAAGCACATGTTCAGCCAAATCACATACATCAGGTAAACCCTACAGGTTTAAACATACAAGGCCAGCTTCCTGTGCCTCATCAGAATCTGGTTTCATTATCCCAGCCTAATTATTCTCTTAATCACGTTCCATTTGTGCAACCTTTCCTTCCCGTTCAATCGATGAAGTCCTCAGCTTCTCCAGCTTCAATCCCACAGACTAACGAAGCACCCGGCTATGAAATGCTACCAGATCCTCTCTGCTCATCTTCAGAGCAGTTATTCTCGACACCAGATACATCAGATTTGCTTCAGTCTTTAGCCCCCGTGCCCTTTCAGTCACAGGTCGTGTTAACGCTGCAGGAAACCTCACCCATCATGCATTCCCAATTATCCAGCCAACCCTTGCAGCTTGCTCCACTCCTCACGCTAAAGGAACAGCAAGAAGCGGTCTGCAACCAAGGGAATTTATCCAAGAGAGGACCTAACATGCCTGTGGAGATTCCCATGCCCACAAGTAATCATTTTGAAGAACAGATAGCGAGGTTTCAACCTCTTGAGAGCCCTACCATGAACCCTCAGAATGAAGATCCTGTTAAAAGTAACGACATAAGAGAACAACATTATACCGTTCTTTCTAAGCCCGGACCGCCCTTCATAGTCTCAGATTCGACCAAAGAACACACATTTAGAATGCATATAATGAAGGATGTGCACCTAGACCACGAGGCGAACAAGCAAAAACCGAGTTGTGAGACAACCTGCCAAGTTTGGGAGGCCTGTGATTTTGCCAGCGTGTTAGCACAGTCGGCTTTGGGCGTCCCTGCGTATAATACACTGCACAAAGCGTCACGAAAAGTGTTAGAGAAGAAGACCGAATGCTCCGAATGTGGCAGAATTCTCAGCAATCCGTCGTCACTGGAGAACCACATGAGGCTGCACAGAGGCGAGCGGCCGTACACCTGCTCCCAGTGTGGAAAAGCCTTCCCGAGCGTCCGAGGCCTCAACCGGCATGTCAAAGTCCACGCCGAGGAGAAGGGCTACAAGTGTGAGGTGTGCGGCAGGAGTTTCGTTTACCAGTTCACCCTGACCAAACACAAGCTCATTCACTCTGGAGACAGACCCTTCCCCTGTAAGGTGTGCGGGAAGAAGTTCCTGGCCAAGGCCGACCGCGCGACTCACATGCGAATGCACACGGGAGAGAAACCCTTCTTCTGTAATCAGTGTGGGAAGACGTTCAAGCACAGAGTGGCGCTGAACATGCACATGCAGGGACATCGGGGCGAAAAGCGATACGTCTGCCCGCACTGTGAGAAAGGCTTCGTGGATCTGGGTAACTTCAAGAGACATAAACGTATCCACACCGGGGAGAAACCGTTCGAATGCAAAGAGTGCGCAAAGCGTTTCACTCAGTCGGCGCACCTCAAGAAACACGTCAACACGCAACACTTGGCTCAGAAACAAAATCAGAATGGATCTACAGCCGGTGACTGTCATGGTCCAGGCTCCAGTGGGCAAATAGTGGAGAATTCGTTTGTGATGCAGAACCAGTTACTGTCATTAGATTCGGGGGAACCCGTGGAAAAAGATAACGTCTTAGATGCTTGTCCATAGTATTAAATCAAATATAAAGCTTACAGGATACACTGCAAATAGTCTAATAAACTAATATTTGGTTGGACCGCCTTTAGCTTTGATTACGGCACACATTCGCTGTGGCACCATTTCCAGAAGCTTCTGCAATGTCACAACATTTATTTCTGTCCAGAGTTGCATTAATTTTTCCCCAAGATCTTGTACTGATGATGGGAGATTTGGACCACTGCACAAAGTCTTCTCCAGCACATCCCAAAGATTCTCAATGGGGTTCAGGTCTGGACTCTGTGGTGGCCAATCCATGTGTGAAAATGATGTCTCATGCTCCCTGATCCACTCTTTCTGAGCCCGATGAACCCTGGCATTGTCATCTTGGAATATGCCCGTGCCATCAGGGAGGAAGAATCCATTGATGGAATAACCTGGTGGTTCAATATATTCAGGTAGTCAGCTGACCTCATTCTTTGGACACATAACGTTGCTGAACCTAGACCCTGACCGACTGCAGCGACCCCAGATCATAGGACTGCCCCCACAGGCTTGTACGGTAGGCACTAGGCATGATGGGTGCATCACTTCAGCCGCCACTCTTCTTACCCTGATGCGCCCATCACTCTGGAACAGGGTAAATCTGGACTCATCAGACCACATGACCTTCTTCCAGATCTTCCATTGCTCCAGAGTCCAATCTTTATGCTCCCTAGCAAATTGAAGCTGTTTTTGCCGGTTAGCCTCACTGACAAGTTGTTTTCTTAAGGCTACACAGCTGTTTAGTCCCAATCCCTTGAGTTATCTTCACATTGTGTGTGTGTGGAAATGCTCTTACTGTCACTATTAAACATCCCTGAGTTCTACTGGAGTTTTTCTACCATTTGATTTCACCAAACGTTTCCCCCCCCCCCCACTGTTTTTCCACTTTTTAATAATGCGTTGGACAGTTCTTAACCTGATTTTAGTAGTTTCAGCTTCTCCTTAGATGTTTTCTCTGCTTCTGCTTGATGCCAATAATTTGACCCTTCTGAAACAGATTAACATCTTTTACACGACCACAGGACGTGTCTTTCCACATGGTTGTATAACAAATGAGAAGCTACTCACTGCATCAGTTAGGGTTAAATAACTTGTTGCCAGCTGAAACATAATCACCCATGCAGTAATTATCCAATGGGAGGCTCTTACCTGTTTGCTTAGTTAAATCCAGGTGGTGACCTGTTTTTTTTTCCAGGCAGTGTATTTAAATAGAGCTTTTTATAATAGACGTCTCAAAGCAACTTGACAGAATCCAGGACCAACAGACCAAAAACCCCTGTTGAGCAAGCTAAGGGCAACAGTGGCAAGGAAAAACTCACTTAAAATGACAGGAAGAAACCTTGAAACTATTCAGTCCAGTCTGTGATAAACTCTGTAGTGAGTTCTTGACATTCTTGGTGCAAACACGCCAGGTTTGTACAAATACAAAACATTATGACCACCCCCAAAATGTGCAAAACAATTCCCAATTTCAGAACAGTTGTGCATGTGATGGTCAGCAATATATTCAACTTCTGGCTGATGGTAACCACTCGTAGTACATGTGTTAAGTGCAGCAGATATGATCGAGCACAAAGACCTGAGTGACTTTGATAAAGGACGAATGGTTATGGGCAGACGACTGGTTTGAATGATCTCTGGAATGCGTAGTGAGAACCCACAGACAGCAGACCATGAGGGCAAGCCAGGTTGGCGGACAGGCAGGGACATTAAATCAACGGAAGAAGGTCGAAAATCCACCTTCCAGTAATACGCTGGTACAAGACACCACAGGACGCCTTCACACGTCTTTTACAGTCCGTGTCTCGTAGTGTCGGAGCTGTTTTGATAGCAAATTAGGTGGGTGGTCCTAATATTTTGCTGCATCGGTGTATATTTATTTGTACTTCATGCAAATTGTGCATGTGTCTCCTGATGCGGCACACAAAATGTCATTCAAATCCGACTGCAAATCTGCAAATAAGTTTATTTTATTAACCTTAAAATAATCATTTTTCAAACTTAAATAGTCAAGCAGCTGAATCGGAAAAATAAATAAAAGTTTGCTATTTTTAATATGCGTTTCTGCAACAGGGTCCAAGAGTCGTGCCCTGTTTTATGACCTAGTTTGGCCAGCAGAGGGGGCACGGAGTCAGAGTCTGTGATCTCAATTCTCATTCTGATCGTCTTATTCTGACTCCTGAGTGCTGAAGTATCATGGCTTCATCCTGTCCTCTATATCAGCGCATTAGAAGCCGTGATGCCGGGTCGCTCGGTCCACTCCGGATTTCCCCCGACTTACCCCTGTTACTGAGAACTCACCTCGGTTTCTCTGTAGGTTTGGACTTCACGCTATGCTGGTTTTGGGAGAACAAAAAGCAAAATGTCGTAATTTTATGCTCTTCTCATTTGTACAGCCTTTTTAAGAAGTCAGGTATCAACCTAAACTGAGGAAATTAAAGGACTGAATTTTTATATGATATTTATTGTTTTTTCCCCTGTATTCATAGACCTAAACAGTGTAATGTGGACATGTTGAAGTGTTTTACTGATGTACAGGCATAATGTGAAATAAAAAGTTTAATTATCAGAAGTGTTGAGTTGTGTTATTGATTCGTAAACATTTTATCAGTCTATATCTATTTCAGATATAATATATACAGTGGGGCCAAAAAGATTGTGCAGGTTCTCCTACTTAGAAAGATGAGAGAGGTCTGTAATTTTCATCATAGCTACACTTCAACTATGAGAGACAAAATGAGAAAAAAAAATCCAGGAAATCACATTGTAGGATTTTTAAAGAATTTATTTGTAAATTATGGTGGAAAATAAGTATTTGGTCAATAATAAAAGTTCAACTCAATACTTTGTAACATAACCTTTGTTGGCAATGACAGAGGTCAAACGTTTCCTGTAAGTCTTCACCAGGTCTTCACACTGTAGCTGCTATTTTGGCCCATTCCTCCATGCAGATCTCCTCTAGAGCAGTGATGTTTTGGGGCTGTCGCTGGGCAACACGGACTCCACAAATTTTCTATGGAGTTGAGGTCTGGAGACGGGCTAGGCCACTCCAGGACCTTGAAATGCTTTTTACAGAGCCACTCCTTCGTTGCCCGAGCGGTGTGTTTGGAATCATTGTCATGCTGGAAGACCCAGCCACGTTCCATCTTCAATGCTCTCACTGGTGGAAGGAGGTTTTGGCTTAAAATCTCACGATACATGGCCCCGTTCATTCTTCCCTTAACACGGATCAGTCGTCCTGTCCCCTTTGCAGAAAAACAGCCCCAAAGCATGATGTTTCCACCCCCATGCTTCACAGTAGGTATGGTGTTCTTGGGTTCTTCTTCTTCCATCAAACACAACGAGTTGAGTTTTTACCAAAAAGTTCCATTTTGGTTTCATCTGACCACATGATATTCTCCCAATCCTCTTCTGGATCATCCATATGCTCTCTGGCAAACTTCAGATGGGTCTGGACATGTACTGGCTTAAGCAGGGGGACACGCCTGGCACTGCAGGATTTGAGTCCCTCTCGGCGTAGTGTGTAACTGATGGTAGCCTTTGTTACTTTGGTCCCAGCTCTCTGCAGGTCATTCATCAGGTCCCTCCGTGTAGTTCTGGGATTTTTGCTCATTGTTCTCATGATCATTTTGACCCCACGGGATGAGATCTTGCGTGGGGCCCCAGATCGAGGGAGATTATCAATGGTCTTGTATGTCTTCCATTTTCTTACAATTGCTCCCACAGTTGATTTATTCACACCAACCTGCTTGCCTATTGTAGATTCACTCTTCCCAGCCTGGTGCAGGTCTACAATTTTCTTCCTGGTGTCCTTCGACAGCTCTTTGGTCTTGGCCATGGTTGAGTTTGGAGTCTGACTGTTTGAGGCTGTGGACAGGTGTCTTTTATACAGATAACGAGGTCAAACAGGTGCCATTAATACAGGTAACGAGTGGAGGACAGAAGAGCTTCTTAAAGAAGAAGTTACAGGTCTTTGAGAGCCAGAAGTCTTGCTTGTTTGTGGGTGACCAAATACTTATTTTCCACCATAATTTACAAATAAATTCTTTAAAAATCCTATAATGTGATTTCCTGGATTTGTTTTTCTCATTTTGTCTCTCATAGTTGAAGTGTACCTATGATGAAAATTACAGACCTCTCTCATCTTTCTAAGTAGGAGAACCTGCACAATCAGTGGCTGACTAAATACTCTACAGTATCTATCTATCTATCTATCTATCTATCTATCTATCTATCTATCTATCTATCTATCTATCTATCTATCTATCTATCTATCTATCTATCTATCTATCTATCTATCTATCTATCTATCTATCTATCTACAACCCAATTCCAATGTAGTTGGGACGTTGTGTAAAAGATAAATAAAAACAGAATACGATGATTTGCAAATCCTTTTCAACCCATATTCATACTCATTTTGAATTTGATGCCTGCAACACGTTCCAAAGTTGGGACAGGGGCATGTTTACCACTGTGTTACATCACCTTTCCTTTTAACAACACTCAATAAGCGTTTGGGAACTGAGGACACTAATTGTTGAAGCTTTGTAGGTGGAATTCTTCTCCATTCTTGCTTGATGTACAACTTCAGTTGCTCAACAGTCCGGGGTCTCCGTTGTCGTATTTTGCGCTTCATAATGCGCCACACATTTTCAATGGGAGACAGGTCTGGACTGCAGGCAGGCAGGCCAGTCTAGTACCCGCACTTATTTACTTCGAAGACACGCTGTTGTAACACGTGCAGAAGGTGGCTTGGCATCGTCTTGCTGAAATAAGCAGGGACGTCCCTGAAAAAGACGTTGCTTGAATGGCAGCATATGTTGCTCCAAAACCTGTATGTACCTTTCAGCATTAATGGTGCCTTCACAGATGTGCAAGTTACCCCTGCCATGGGCACTAACACACCCCCATACCATCAGAGATGCTGGCTTTTGAACTTTGCGCTGATAACAATCCGGACAGTCCTTTTCCTCTTTGGCCCGGAGGACACGACGTCCATGATTTCCAAAAACAATTTGAAATGTGGACTCGTCAGACCACAGAACACTTTTCCACTTTGCGTCAGTCCATCTCAGATGAGCTCAGGCCCAGAGAAGCTGGTGGCGTTTCTGGGTGTTGTTGATATATGGCTTTCGCTTTGCATGGTAGAGTTTTAACTTGCACTTGTAGATGGAGCGACGAACTGTGTTCACTGACAATGTTTTTCTGAAGTGTTCCTGAGCCCATGTGGTAATATCCGTTACAGAATGATGTCGGTTTTTAATGCAGTGCCGCCTGAGGTATCGAAGGTCACGGGCATTCAATGTTGGTTTTCGACCTTGCCGCTTACTTGCACAGATTTTTCCAGATTCTCTGAATCTTTTGATAATATTATGGACTGTAGATGATGAAATCCCTAAATTCCTTGCAATTGCACATTGAGAAACATTGTTCTTAAACTGTTGGACTATTTGCTCACGCAGTTGTTCACAAAGTTGTGAACCTTGCTTGTGAACGACTGAGCCTTTCGGGGATGCTCCCTTTATACCCAATCATGACAACTTTCCCAGTCTTTTGTTGCCCCCGTCCCAACTTCTTTGGAATGTGTTGCAGGCATCAAATTCAAAATGAGTGAATATTTGAAAAAAACCCAAAAAAGTTTACATTAAATATCTTGTCTTTGTAGTGTAATCAATTGAATATGAGTTGAAAAGGATTTGCAAATCATCGTATTCTGTTTTTATTCATGTTTTACACAATGTCCCAACTACATTGGAATTGTAATCTATCTATCTATCTATCTATCTATCTATCTATCTATCTATCTATCTATCTATCTATCTATCTATCATCTATCTATCTATCATCTGTCTATATGTCTATCTATCTGCTCTATAGCAAGGCTCTTCTAATAGTTAAATAAACAAATTTTAACAAGCACAAAATAAAAGAAACTTGAACATGAACGCTCCCTTGTGGAGGCTTTACGTTACACGTTGTAAACCACAGTGGGACCAGATTGCCAACATTTTTATTAATGAAGTACTGTATATTTCCTTTGGTGTTTTAATGTGTTTTGATGTGTTGCCTGAGTTGCGATAAAAATCATGGCCAAAAAAGTTTAAGTGCCGTTATTGGTGACGCCACTCCACTCATATTCTGGTCTCCACTCCTACAAACTCCTGCTTTCTGTTCATGTGTGCATTTGTGACATCATTAATGAGGAGTGTTTGTGTTTAGATTCACTGATGAATCAGATACTGACCAATGGGACACGACTATACAGAGTTTATTGTGCCAGAGACGCCACTGCCTGGTTTGGGCATGAACAGTTGGCTTCAAGAATTACAGAGTAAACCTGTTTTACAGTTACATGATGTGACTACGAGCACAGAGGGATCACACAAAGATTTGCTTGGTGGAACGTTATACAGAATATTAACAGATTTATAGCTTCACTTCTGTATATGATCTACACTGAAGTAAATTTAGATGGTTTGAGATTAAACTTAATACAGTTATAATGTCAGTTGTCACTATTGGAGCAGATGAACGATCAATATGAATCTTCTAGTCACATTAAAATGAGACGACACCACGCAAGACGCTCTGGGCCGAAACCAACAGACAGAGCCAGAGCAGCAGAGACGGGGTGAGGAAAACCCCTCCATTTTTCTTCATCGTGTAAACGCATTCCCCCACGTTTCCTTCTTTATCCACAAGAGTCAGGTTTAATTCACGTCTGCAGCACGAGGAGTTGTAGAACCCCATAACCACGGGTATTCCACCCTCGTCCACTGTAATCTGGCTAAAATCTCCACTGCCTTTCTGTACTGAGACGTCTTCAATGCCTGAGCCGTCGCCGTCCGTTATTTTGACAGACAGGTCCCAGTTTGAAAGGGTGCAGTCAGACGGGCAGATTTCACTCTCCTTTACAATTGTACACTTGGGAGGAGTAAAATCAGTCACCTGTTCAGGACAGAGGAAATAAGAAATCAGGTATGAGGGGTTGTTAACTAAATTCAGCAGGTAATATCTTTCTGTCTGTCTGTCTATAATATCTATATCTGTAATATCTATCTGTCTGTCTGTCTATCTTTCTATAATATCTACTGTATATATCTGTCTGTCTGTCTGCCTGTCTCTGTATGTCTGCCTGTCTATCTGTATGTCTGCCTGTCTATCTGTCTGTCTATCTGTATGACTGTCTATCTATCTGCCTGTTTGTCTGTCTGTCTGTCTATCTATCTGTTTTTCTATCTATCTGTATGAATGCATGTCTATCTATCTATCTATCTATCTATCTATCTATCTATCTATCTATCTATCTATCTATCTATCTATCTATCTATCTGTCTGTGTCTGGCTGTCTAATCTATTGAATCTATCTGTCTATCTGTCTGTCTGTATATGTCTGTCTGTATATGTCTGTCTGTCTAGATCTATCTATCTGTCTGTATACCTATCTGTCTGTGTCTGTCTGTCTAATCTATCTAATTTATCTGTCTGTCTGTCTGTCTGTCTGTCTGTCTGTCTATCTATCTATCTATCTATCTATCTATCTATCTATCTATCTGTTTGTCTATCTGTGTGAATGCCTGTCTGTCTGTCTGTCTGTCTGTCTGTCTGTCTATCTATCTATCTATCTATCTGTTTGTCTATCTGTGTGAATGCCTGTCTATCTATCTGTCTGTCTATCTATCTGTCTGTCTGTCTGTCTGTCTGTCTGTCTGTCTGTCTGTCTGTCTGTCTATCTATCTATCTATCTATCTATCTATCTATCTGTCTGTCTATCTGTCTATCTATCTATCTATCTATCTAACTATCTGCTCTATAGCAGGGCTCTTCTAATAGTTAAACACAATACAGTTATAATGTCAGTTGTCACTATTGGAGCAGATGAACGATCAACCTGAATCTTCTAGTCACATTAAAATGAGACGACACCACGCAAGACGCTCTGGGCCAAAACCAACAGACAGAGCCAGAGCAGCAGAGACAGGGTGAGGAAAACACTTACGTTTCTTTCCATGGTGTAAACACATCTCCCCACGTTTCCTTCTTTATCCACAGCACTCAGGATTAAATCACGTGTGCAGCACGAGGAGTTGTAGAAACCCACAACCACGGGTATTCCACCCTCGTCCACTGTAGTGTGGCTAAAATCTCCACTGCCTTTCTGTACTGAGATATCTCGGATGCCCGAGCCGTCGCCGTCCGTTATGTTGACAGACAGGTCCCAGTCTGAAAGGGTGCAGTCGGACGGGCAGATTTTACTCACACTCATGATTGTACACTTGGGAGGAGTGAAATCAGTCACCTGACAGAGAAAATAAGAATGATGATCACATACAGTATAACAGTAATGGTGCTGAAATACGGTACCAGAGGTTGCGAACTAAATTCAGCAGGTTGGTTAAAATATGAATAGGATTTTACTTCCAAAAACATCCAATCATTTGCAACCGATAAAATTCCAGTCCTGTTTTATTTACATATTTTTATATCGTTATTTTTTACACTTTAGCTTCAGTCTTTAATTGATTGTGTTAAACTATAAAACAGAATTACTACAATTACTACAGTGCTCTGATTAAGGTGTAGAACACATAATGATGTACCCCACCTTGTGCAGTTTCTAATTTCACCTTCTGTGGATGTTCCTAACAAAAACTACCACAAAGTTGGCCAAATACGGAGGCAAAAATAACATATTTAAGCTAAAGAAAGCAAATAACTGACACAGATTATGTTATATTCTGACTGTTTTTAAATGTTATTTTATTGTCTGTTTGCATTACAGATTTGGTGTCATAACACTTAGAAACCTGATCCTTTATAAAGTAAGGCATTTACCTATCTGTCTGTCTGTCTGTCTGTCTGTCTGTCTGTCTGTCTGTCTGTCTGTCTGTCTATCTATCTCAGATTCTTTTTTTTTTAACTGCATTTACAGTTTTTCTCAATTGCTTTGGTGCATTTCTCTGATCAGAATTAAAATTCTCATAACTGTTAGTTCAACCTCCACAAGATTTAGTCATTTGTGCACATCATAGTAGCAGTTTCTCATTCCTTCCAACAAATTGCAAATGCTTTTGGACATGCATCAATTGCTTCCATACAATTCTCTGCTGTTTTATAACATTATCATTTGCTTATGTCATGTAAGTCAAAATGAACTATACTTATGAATGCTGAATAGTCATTCCCTATGAAACTAACAGTCCTCATTTCATTGCTTGAATCATTACATACAAAAATGTTGAACTAGTTGTCAAAATCAGTATGTTGTATGTTCCAATTCACTTCCAATATGTACTGCAATATTGCTTACAGTTGTGCACAGCTCTACCCAAAGGGTGTTTCTTATGTTTGTTGTAAATAAGTTTGTACTTTGCTTTAGCACAATGCTGTGAACAAATTAGAATTGCAAAGAGCATATGCAGTAAAAATGTGAAACATACATATTGAGTGTCTTGTACTCATTTACCTCACTAAATACAGTAATGTGTAACCTAACTGTAGATTTCAAATGGCTGTGCTAATAGTGTATAGTGCTGTCTTGAGCATTTTCAGGTAGTGTCACCATGATCTGACTTTTTTGCATTGGAAAACACTTACAGAGTGAACTGTCATAATGAAAAGGACTTTTTATTTTGATGACACTGACACTTTCATTGACATGAATACTTGCTTTTGAGGAATGAACTATCCATTTTGAGCAAGTGACACGTTTTTGCAGAAATGCACTTACTGTTGTGCAAATGTTAATAGTGATGTGAGAAATGCACCAAAGCGACTGAGAAAAACTGTAAGTGTCCCTATCACCCCCCCCCCCCCCCCCCCCCAAATGGGGTTTGTAGTTAGTTTGTAGAGATAAATGTTTTGTAAGATCCTTCCATGATCCTGCCAGCATTTTAGTCACATTTCTGATCTTACCGCGGCGAGAGCAGAAAGTCGGAGCACGGCGTAGTTAGATTCACCATCTCCTGCCTCAGCCAGAATAGTGAGCGTGACGTCCGTGCCTGATGCCATGTCTGCTGGTGGTTTAAGAGTCACTTTGCCTTCACCTATACCTCCAGTCACTGTGAGCCTGAGATAAAAACATTTGTGTTTTATGATGATATTAGGGACGTTTCTGCTTCTCTTACAGTTATTACAATAACACTAGTGGAATATTAAGTATACATAATCTCTGTTTTTGATATCAATACAGAAGAACTTTTATTTAGCATTCAGGGGTAAACCGGCGACAGGGTCATGGGCGGCCGAGGCTCATCGATGTACGTGGGGAGAGAAGGCTGGTCTGTGTGGTCCGATCCAACAGACGAGCTACTGTAGCTCAAACTGCTGAAGAAGTTCATGCTGGTTCTGATAGAAAGATGTCAGTTTGTTGTGTAAGGGGCAGCAACATATTAGGATGACATTAGGCTCCTCACATGCATTAATGAGCCTTGGTCGCCCATAACCCTGTCGCCGGTTTACCACTGTTCCTTCCTTGAACCACTTTTCAGGTAAAACTGTGCTTAGAATTAGAATATTCCTTTAAACTAGTTGTAAAGCTGACAATAAAGCTATAACAATAAATAGGTAAGTTGCACTTACCTGTCATTAAATATCATTACTATGTCTCTGTCGTTTCTGGCACTGATAGTAAAGACGCTTTCGGCTCCAGTGGTGTTTACGGTGAAGGAAACATCAAAGTCTTTTCCTGGCAACATGGTGCTGTCAACTACAGACTGCAAAACAGAACACACATACATTTCTTTGTATTTATCGTGTTTAAAGAACTTATGGTATATATACAGTGAAGCCACCAGTCTGCACACACCTTTGTGTGGGAGGGAGGTGAGCAGGAACCTGAGGGTCACTCTTACCCCTTTTCCACCAAAAAAAACATGGTTCTTGAACCGGTTCTGTTCAGGTTTCTCTGAACCTTGGTGTTCTGTAGAGAACCGACGCACGTTTCCACAAGTTTTTGAGAACCAAGCAGCGTCATCATCGGTGGGCGTTACTTAACGAAAGTTCAGAGTAGTAACATCATGGTGGAGCGTGTGGATTATGTGCGAGCATTTGTGCTGCTGTTACAGATGTTTGTTTTTATGTAAAAAGCATCAATCTAACAATCGGTGATAAGAAGACGTGACGTGTTTGTCTCAGTTGTTGTTTTCTTTAGTTCATTGATGTGAGAAGCGTTTTGCTCTTCGGTTTCACCGCGACTCTCAGCTCAAATAACCGATTTGCTCAGCGCTCGACTCGAGAGATAAAACACGAACAACACGAACATCTATCTGTGTGAAATAAACATCAAATCTACTCTAAAATACCACATGTAGCTGTGTTTAACTGGATTCACTTTACGTGTGTTTATGCAGGGGAGTTTAAAAAGCTTCACGCTTTATTTTTCACGTTAAGCATGTTTCGTTCTGTCCGGGTCAGTTTTCTGCTTCTCTTACAGTTATTACAATAACACTAGGGAAATATTAGGTACACACTTTTATCACGTCATATCACACAGTTCACATTTTTTAAAGGCGCTTTGAAAATATCAGCGGCAAACTGGCTCAAAATGTAATCAGGTGAACTTTAAAAGATAAAAATGCAGCATTAAGCTCCATACGAGACCCCCGCTGACGCCATTGTTGCTGTCGCTATGCTGTACAACATGACACGCCCACAGGTGACGTCACGGTTCAGGCTGAAAAACCAAGTATTCTGTGGTGCCATATTGGCCCGCTAGTTCGCTGTCTGGAACCTCTTTTTTCCGGTGGAAACATGCGAAACCGGTTCAAAGTCAGGTTCGGGAACTGGAACGGGCTCCGTGCCGCGTCGGTGGAAAAGGGGTATATGACAGAGCTCCAGCGTATCCTTTTGGAGGTGGGAGAACCTATCAGAAGATCAACCATCCAGGCAGCACTCCACCAAGACGGAAGCCACTCCTTAATAAAAGGCACATGACAGCCTGCTTGGAGTTTGCCAAAGGGCACCTAGAGGACTCTCAAACCATGAAAAGCAAGATTCTCTGGTCTGATGAAAACAAAATGGAACTTTTTGGCCTGAATACCAAGTGCCACGTCTGGAGGAAACCAGGCGCTGCTCATCACTTGGCTAATGCCATCGCCATCCCTACAGTAAAGCATGGCGGAGGCAGCATCATGATGTGGAGATGTTTTTAAGCATCTGGATCAGGGCGACTAGTCCTGATAGAGGGAAAGATGAATGCAGCTCAGTACACCAAGATCCTTGAAGAGAACCTGCTCCAGAGCGCTCTGGTCCTTCTAACAGGACAATGACCCAAAGCACACATCCAAGAGAACAAAGGAGTGGCTTCAGAGAAAGTCTGTGAATGTCCTTAAGTGGCCAGGCCAGAGCCCAGACCTGAATCCAATCAAACATCAGTGGAAGGAGATGAAAGAGGCCATGTACCGACGCTCCCCATCCAACCTGATGGAGCTTGCAAGGATACGCCAAGAGGAATGGGCAAAAATGTCCAGAAACAAGTGAGCCAAGCTCATAGGTGCATCAACCAAGTATTAGGCTAAGGGTGTGTACAGACATGTAACCCCTGAATAAACTATTTTTGTCAGTAAAATAGACCCGTTTTCACTTCGTAATTATTGACGATTGTGTTTAGATGTCTGAGCCACAAAAGCACTAAATCTATTACATATCACAATTATTCGGACATCATTTGTGGGACAATTGTGAGGTCTAACTGCACATGGAAGAAGACGACGCTGATTGTACCTTGACTGTGACTTTGGACAGAGACATCTGAGTAGTGCTCTGTCTCTGAAACTGACTGGCAGTAGCCACGTCTTCTCCTTTTATCATGACCACGAGTTCTCCTGCTGAAACATCACTAACGGTGACCAGAAACTTCCCGTCGCCTATTCCCTCGATGGTTCCGGGCCACGTGACTGCTTGTGAAACCTCTACCAGAGAGACTTCCTGAAGCTTTAGAGCTGCACCTCCTTTCTGTCCTGTTAATGTCAGCAAAAGCTTAGCAGGTGAACCTGAAGAATGGAAGAAAACACGGGGTGGGTAAGTGGCGAGTCCTATATAGAGTGATACCCTGTAACTTGACTCCCCCTAAACTCGAAATCTTTAAAACTTGACTCCCTTTGTTCAGCGTCAAGTGTCATCAAAGTGTGAATATGAGCTGAATCTGCATGAGTGTGGAATAAGCATCAGATCCAGTGTTACAGCTCCACATCTATCTACACTATATTGCCAAAATTCAATATAGTGTACAAGTTTCTCGGCAAAGGGCGTTTCAAAGATTTCAAGTGACGTTGAGTTACAAGGTACCTCTGCATATAATATCTTGTACAGGTGTATACAATTCATTCTCCTGTTCCAGCTGCACCCCTGTGCACAAGTCTTGTTCCATAAATCTATGGTTTGATAAGTTTTCAATGGAGGAAGCCCTGATATCAGCCCCAATAAACATATCTGTGATGAATTGGAACAATCAGGTGTTCTACATTTACATTACAATTATCACTGAATACAATTTGAGCAATTAGGGGTTAAGACCCTTGCTCAGGGGTCCAACAGTGGCAACTTGGTGATGGTGGTGCTTGAACCGGCAACCTTCTGATTACTAGTCCAGTACCCTAACCGCTGAGCTATCACTCAAATGACTGCACTGTCTCACTTAGACAGCTTGTATGCACTGATGAGTGAATTATTATTCCCACCTGTCTGTGGGCGACCGTCAATAGCCGCGAATCCAGGGTGGGGTCCTCCGAATACCTCCACAAAGTCGTAAATGAACGTGATCGGACTTTGACCTGAAAGAAGACGACACTGGTGTGATAAATGTGTAGATTACCTGGTATTAACTACTTCATAAAGATAACTAGTCCACCTCTTTGTTAGGTATGTCTAAGTACAAATGTTCATTAACGAAAACGATATGATTTTTAAAAAAGTAAAAGCTACACAGATCTAGTATACATGATCACAGAATCAGGCTTTATTGACCAAGTAACTCACACTCACACACACACATTCATATCTGTAAACATTAGCATGTGCAATTCACATTATGGGTTATAAGATGCAGCTATTCTTACACCGAGCAGGTATAACATTATGAGCACTGACAGGTGAAGTGAATAACACTGATTATCTCTTCATCACGGCACCTGTTAGTGGGGGGGATATATTAGGCAGCAAGTGAACATTTTATCCTCAAAGTTGATGTTAGAAGCAGGAAAAATGGGCGAGCGTGAGGATCTGAGCGAGTTTGACGAGGGCCAAATTGTGATGGCTAGATGACTGGGTCAGAGCATCTCCAAAACTGCAGCTCTTGTGGGGTGTGTCCCGGTCTGCAGTGGTCCAAGAAGGGAACAGTGGTAAACCGGCGACAGGGTCATGGGCGGCCGAGGCTCACTGACACAGGCTGGCCTGTGTGGTGCGGTCCAACAGACGAGCTGCTGTAGCTCAAACTGCTGAAGAAGTTCATGCTGGTTCTGATAGAAAGGTGTCAGAATACACAGAGCAGCACAGTTTGGTGCGTATGGGGCAGCAACATACAGTATAAGGATGACGCGACAACACAATATTAGAAAGGTGGTCATAATGTTATGCCTGATAAGTGTATTTTATTATTTATATTTGGGTAGTAAAGGAGGATCCACCAAAGACTGAGTCTTGGATTCTGGCTCACGTCTTTGTGGCACTTCGATAAAAAAAAAAATTAAAAAAAACATTTCTTACCATCTACTGTAGTTTTCAACCTGTGGGGCGTAGCTGTCCAGGGGGCGTGACATTATGAGATTTTCTTACTTCTAAAACTAAAGCAATTCATTTTTTGACCCACAGGAGGCGTATTCGATTCTAATGTTATCCAGCTCAGTCTACAATCTACATCAGGGGTGTCAAACTCATTTTCACCGAGGGCCACATCTGCATCATGGTGGCCGATCGTAACGTATCCTGCTGTGATTGCAGTCGCCTTTTAAGCCTTGGACAATTTGTTGTTTTTCTTGAAGGTTGGTGTCAAAATGCCAAATTTATTCTATATATTTATAACATATATCTACATTTATATTGTCCTCCTTTACCACTGACACGCCTCATAACACAAGAGACGTACCGGTTTCTCTTGTTTTCACTTTCACATCTTTCATTAAATTTCCTCCTTCTGCTTCAATTTTCTCTTCTTGGACATTTTGGGATTATTTGTAAATATTTGTCAGCATCACTTGTTGGAAAACCGCCTCAGTTAAACGCTGATGTGGAAACTTTGTGGGTCACAAAATCGGCATGCATTGTTGGAGATGCAGTTTATGTACGATTTTACAGTTTATTTTAAGACAATCATACGTCTTTTTTTTAATGCATTTTCTCCACATTTTCCTCCCGATTTAGTGACTCAATTTTGTCTTCCGCTGCTGAGAGATGACAGATTACATCCGAGGAGAGCAAATCACTGTGCATGCCTCTTCCGACACGTGCATAGCCCTCCTCATCTCTTCCGCCAATCAGGGTCCTTACACAGAGTATGAAGATCCACCCACCCACCCACACACAGTCCGGCCCCCACCCTGCAGATATGCTGGCCAATTAGTATCTGCTGCAGGCACTGCCAATTATGCCCGCTAGATGGCTAGTTTTCGAATCATACGTCTTTTAAGCTCTGAGTTTGACACGTGGTCTACTGTCAGTCAAAGCAGAGAATCCTGAACTGGTGAACTGAGTGCCTGTATTGATGTACTTTTGCCTCTATTGGCTCTTTGAAGCAGCGTGTTCTGCTCTCGTCTACATCAAAAGCAAGAACCGTTCAGGATTTACGACCAGCTGTAACTGAACCACGAATTTCTACGATGTGCTCAAGGAAACAGGCTCAGCCGTCGCATAGAATAAGTTAGGTTTAGGCTGTGTTATCTTTTTAAGTAAATATTTAAATCAGCAAAATTGCTGTGTATGAATGACGTGCACAGTGATAATTATGTTATTTTAGCTTGTCAAGAGCTTTTGCAATGGTTTCTGGATGAGGGTTGCAAAAAGGTTGAAAACCCCTGATCTACTGTACATGATATTATAAAAGGATTCGTGGAATCTGGAGAAATCTCAGTCTGTGTACGGCAACTAACGTGACAGGAATTAGAACATTTTGAAAAGAGTAATGGGCTAAATCTATTGCTCAGTTAGTATAAGAAATACTGCTGTATGTCGTACCCATAATAGTAGCTTAATTAAGTGATAAATAAGAAGCTGAATATTTTATTTGGGCTGCACTGTGTGGCTCACCTGTGACTTTAATGGTGTAGGAATCTGTTGACTCCATGTTAATGCTCCACGTTCCTGTTTCTATGGGAGACTTGAACTGAACTCGCTGCAGGTTCCCCACCGTATGAATCGTAGCTAGAGGTCCGTCACTGACGCTGTGAGGTTGGCTTTTACCTGATAAACAAGTTGTCTGAGTCAGTTACACGTCTAGTACGGATTAGTAGATTCGGATTACAGTTCTAATCTCACCTGATGGGCTGCGAAGAGTGAACTTCAGGTTACTTCCTGTAAAATAGGCCGTAACGTTAGTCAGTGATTCATCTATCAAGAAGGTGAAAGTCTCCACGAGACCGGAGTTCCTGGCTCGCTGAAGGATTGTCACCTGGGATAATAAGAAGATTTAAACACCTCATCAGTTTTACATGTGTAATTAACACTTTTAATTGCTGACAGACATAAATATCTCCATTATACTCATATACTAGGTCAGACCTGGACATTGTACTGGACATTAGCCCAATTGAAAATCAGAGGGACAAATTGTGATGGTTAAATGACTGGGTCAGAGCATCTCAAAAACTGCAGCTCTTGTGGGGTGTTCCCAGCAGTGGTCAGTATCTATTAAAAGTGGTCCAAGGAAGGAACAGTGGTAAACCGGTGACAGGGTCATGGGCAGCCGAGACTCATTGATGCACGTGGGAAGCGAAGGCTGGCCCGTGTGGTCCGACCCAACAGACGAGCTACTGTAGCTCAAACTGCTGAAGAAGTTCATGTTGGTTCTGATAGAAAGGTGTCAGAATACACAGAGCGGCACAGATTGTTGCATATAGGGCAGTGAAAGGGGGACCAACACAATATTAGGAAGGTGGTCATAATGTTATGCCTCATCAGTGTACAGTTCAACTGTCTGCTTCCTTGTGTGTATAAACTCTTAAACTTACTTCCATTTTACAGGTGAAAACAAGAAGAAAAGATCATTAATTGTGGACGTATTTGAATTCCTACCAAAGCAGACGTGGAGGTGTCTAAAATGATGTCAGTGGCACTGGGCAAGTTGGCTTTGGAGACCTCTATAGCCAGTCCTCCGGAGGCTAAAGCCAAGTCGTAATACAGATCGAACTTGGCGCGAGTGTGCAGAGATCTTGCTGCTCTGCTCTTTACCGTCAAGAAGAAAAACACCTAATTAAAACAGATCAGAAGACGAGCAGTTAAAAAGCTGTACAGCATTATCGGAGTGAGAAAACAGCTGAGGTAATGAATAAAAATAAATCTGCTTAAATAAAACCTGCGGTAGGTAACTTTTACTCGCTTAAAACTATAAAAGTAGAGGGATTGTACGTCAAATGCCTCAAAGTCACAAGCCGCCATTTTAAACACTCATTTTAACACTTGACATTTCCTATCATTGCCTGTTTCTTCACATCCACACTATAATTTGCATTATTTTTAAAGATGTACTGGCTTTTATGTAAAATCTAAAGACCAGGGTGTTTACTTCAGAATTGGTGCTCCTCATGAGGGCGAGGATGGTACTTCTCAAGTGCATGTCTTTAGGCGAGGCGTCAGTGAAAACGAAAATGTTAGAGGAGGCAGAAGCTCCGGTCAGAGCCAGCTGAAAGAGATACACACACACAAAAGCATGAATTTAAAACACGGAGAGGCTACAGAATGGATTCTGACTCTGTCTATGTCTTAATTTCTCGTGCAAAAGTTGTTTAGCTGTTCAGCCATACCTGCAATCCTGACAGACACATCTCAGGTTCATCCCCACCACCCGTTGCACCGAGTTTGGAAATCTCTAATTTCATCACATCTGGGTTTGTTGTCCTGATAAGTGGTCCAAACGCTGCAAACACAAACACAGTGAAACGTATATTAATGTTTATTTAAACGTCATTTAGCTTTTTATAAACATATTATTTACTGGATCAGTCCAGATCAATTCTAGACCAGATTCATACCAACCAATACAAACACAAAATCAAGAAAGAAAAAAAAACAGGTCAAGATATAGACAGACAGACAGATAGATAAATAGATAGATAGACAAATAGATAGATAGACATATAGACAGACAGACAGACAGTTAGACAGACAGACAGACAGAAAGACAAATAGATAGATAGATAGATAGAGACAGACAGACAGACATATAGATAGATAGACAGACAGTTAGATAGATAACTAGATAAAGTAAAGGCCAAGGGTGCAAGCTTAATCTGAACGCCCGTGATCTTCCATCCCTCAGACGGCATCAAGAACCTCCACTCAACACTAGCTGATATAACCACATGGGTGAGGGATTAGTTTATCAAACCTTTATCAATCTCTACAATACAGAGTTACTGCACTAATGATACTTAAAACTTTACTGTGCAAAAAAGAAGCCTTATGTTAACCATGTCCAGAAGTGGCGTCAACTTCTCTGGGCTCGGAGGCATCTAGGATGGACCATCACACAGTGGAAACGTGTATTGTGGTCAGATGAATCAGCATCCAGGTTGTTTTTGGAAAAAATGGATGCCGTGTGCTCCGAACCAAAGACGAAAAGGATCCAGACTGTTATCAGCAACAAGTCCAAAATCCAGGGTGTGTCATGGTATGAGGGTGTGTCAGTACCAGGGTCTGTCATGGTATGAGGGTGTGTCAGTACCAGGGTCTGTCATGGTATGGGCCAGTGATAGCTCAGTGGTTAAGATGGTTAAGTGGTTAACTAGACTAGTAAACAGAAGGTTGCCGGTTCAAGCCCCGCCACCACCAAGTTGCCACTGTTGGGTCCCTGAGCAAGGCCCTTAACCCTCAATTGCTCATCATGTTCCGCTCATTGTGTAAGTCGCTTTGGATAAAAGCGTCTGCTAAATGCTGAAAATTTAAAATGTATGGGGGTGTGTCAAGACGTCTGCCTTCAAGACGTCGTCTTTTCCAGGGACGTCCAGCATTTTTTAACAAGTCGATACAAAACATCATGCCAAAACATCTTTTAAGTGGTGAAAAGGAACGACAACATTACAAAGTGGTAAATGCTCTACTGTCCCAACTTTTTTGGTATGTGTTGCAGGCTTGAATAAAGGAATGGATGTTTATTAATAAATGAAATTAAGCTGAGCAGATAAAAGATGAAATATCTCAGGTTCATCCTGTCTGACATTAAATACAAGTCAAAGTAAATGTAAGAAACTCTGTGTTTTACAATTATTATTATTATTAATTGCATTTTCCATGCTGTGCCAACTTTTTCTGATTTGGGGTTGTATGTCAATATATGAAATTGTTCCAATCTCTGTTAGGTTTCATGTATAGTTTGTACAAATATAGGTGTATATTTTATACACTGCCTGGCCAAAAAAAAGGTCACCACCTGGATTTAACTAAGCAAATAGGTAAGAGCCTCCCATTGGATAATTACTACATGGGTGATTGTGTTTCAGTTGGCAACAAGTTATTTAACCCTAACTGATGCAGTGAGTAGCTTCTCATTTGCTATACAACCATGTGGAAAGACACGTCCTGTGGTCGTGGAAAAGATGTTAATCTGTTTCAGAAGGATCAAATTATTGGCATCAAGCAGAGAAAACATTTAAGGAGAAGCTAAAACGACTAAAATCAGGTTAAGAACTGTCCAACGTTTTATTAAAAACTGGAAGGACAGTGGGGGGGGGGACATCATCTTCGATGAAGGAATGTGGTAAGAAAAAAATCTTGAATGATGGTGATCGGCGATCACTTAAACGTTTGGTGAAATCAAATGGTAGAAAAACTCCAGTAGAACTCAGGGATGTTTAATAGTGACAGTAAGAGCATTTCCACATGCACAATGCGAAGGGAACTCAAGGGATTGGGACTAAACAGCTGTGTAGCCTTAAGAAAACCACTTGTCAGTGAGGCTAAACGGCAAAAATGGCTTCAATTTGCTAGGGAGCATAAAGATTGGACTCTGGAGCAATGGAAGAAAGTCATGTGGTCTGATGAGTCCAGATTTACCCTGTTCCAGAGTGATGGGCGCATCAGGGTAAGAAGAGAGGCGGCTGAAGTGATGCACCCATCATGCCTAGTGCCTGCCGTACAAACCTGTGGGGGCAGTGCTATGATCTGGGGTCGCTGCAGTCGGTCAAGGTCTAGGTTCAGCAACATTATGTGCCCAAAGAATGAGGTCAGCTGACTACCTGAATATACTGAACCACCAGGTTATTCCATCAATGGATTTTTCTTCCCTGATGGCACGGGCATATTCCAAGATGACAATGCCAGGATTCATCGGGCTCAGGTTGTGAAAGAGTGGTTCAGGGAGCATGAGACATAATTTTCACACATGGATTGGCCACCACAGAGTCCAGACCTGAACCCCATTGATCTCCCATCATCAATACAAGATCTCGGGGAGAAATTAATGCAACTCTGGACAGAAATAAATGTTGTGACATTGCAGAAGCTTGTGGAAACGATGCCACAGCGAATGTGTGCCGTAATCAAAGCTAAAGGCGGTCCAACCAAATATTAGAGTGTGTGAACTTTTTTTTGGCCAGGCAGTGTATATGACAATGTGATATACAGTATGTCCATGTATTATATTTGCGTATGTGAAGTATGGGTTCACTTACATGGATCATTGAACTGTACCAGGATGTATTCTGAAGGTTCGTCCAGCGTTCCTTTCCTTCTGTCTATGATATCAAATGCGACTCTCTTCGCTTCGGCAATATCATCAGACATGCTGCCTGTAGTATCAATCACAAAGCTTAACACGGCAGAACGAGCAATACCCATCATCCTATAGTGAGAAAGAGGAAAAAGAAGGAAAGGTTATCAGATGTTCATGAGATGTTCGTATTTTGGCTGAAGTGAAAGGTTTACAACAGTCCTATTTGTCCAGATTTATTAATAAATATTGTTTATATTGCAGAACGTTAAAAACTCCATACAGAAAGGATCCTAGCCATCCGGTCTGGGAACCAAACCCAGGCCCTTCTTGCTCTGAGAAGACAGTGCCACCCACTGTGCCCCCATGCCACCTCATTGTGGTTTCAATACAAATCAAAAACACAAATGTAAAGCACTACCAGGTTGCTTTGATTTCTTTATCCTGTCCAGTTTATCCTGGACCAGCTCACTGGGGTTTAACTTTGGAGAATGTGCTTACTGGTCCATGACTGAAAGCTGACCATCTTCTTCTTGTGTTCTCAGGTACACCGACTAAGCATAACATTATGACCACCTCCCTAATATTGTGTTGGTCCCCCTTTTGCTGCCAAAACAGCACCGAGGCATGGACTCCACTAGACCCCTGAAGGTGTGCTGTGGTATCTGGCACCAAGATGTCAGCAGCAGATCCTTTAAGTTGCAACTCCTGTAAGTTGTGAGGTGGCGCCTCCATGGATCGGATTTGTTTGTCCAGCACATCTCACAGGTGCTCTATTAGATTGAGAGCTGGGGAATTTGGAGGCCAAGTCGACACCTCAGACTGGTTGTTGTGCTCCTCAAATCGTTCCTGAAGCACTTTTGCTCTGTGGCAGGGAGCATCATCCTGCTGAAAGAGGCCACAGCCATCAGGGAACCGTCTCCATGAGAGGGTGAACATGGTCTGCAACAATGCTTAGGTAGGTGCTATGTGTCAAAGTAACATCCACATGGATGGCAGGACCCAAGGTTTCCCAGCAGAACGTCACCCAAAGCATCACACTGCCTCCGCCAGTTCACTTTCTTCCCATAGTGCATCCTGGTACCATGTGTTCCCCAGGTAAGCCACCCACGTGATGTAAAAGAAAATGTTGATTCATCAGACCAGGCCACCTTCTTCCATTGCTCTGTGGTCCAGTTCCGATGCTCACATGCCCAATGGCGGTGGACAGGGGTCAGCATGGGCACCCTGACTGGTCTGCAGGTATGCAGCCCCATACGCACCAAACTGTGCTGCTCTGTGTATTCTGACACCTTTCCATCAGAACCAGCATGAACTTCTTCAGCAGTCTGAGCTACAGTAGCTCATCTGTTAGATCGGACCACAAGGGCCAGCCTTCGCTCCCCATGTGCATCAATGAGCCTTGGTTGCCCATGACCCTGTCGCCGGTTTACCACTGTTCCTTCCTTGGAGCACTTTTGATAGATACTGACCACTGCAGACCGGGAACCCCCCACAAGAGCTGCAGTTTTGGAGATGCTCTGCCCAGTCGTCTAGCCATCACAATTTGGCCCTCGTCAAACTTGCTCAGATCCTCACGCTCGTCCATTTTTCCTGCTTCTAACATCAACTTTGAGGATATAATGTTCACCTGCTGCCTAATATATCCCCCCCACTAACAGGTGCCGTGATGAAGAGATAATCAGTGTTATGCCTGGTCGGTTTAGTTTTGACATAGCCTTGAGGTGCATTTCATGCCATCCTCTCGCAGAAGATTGAACCTCTGAACAACTATATGTAAACCACTCTTGACTGGAATAGACCAGAAAGAATTCAGACAGGCCTAGAGTTCTGTCTCTTACCGGAGGTAGTCATTATTGCTGGTGGCTCCGCGGATGTCCTCCAGAAGCTCAAGAGTGGCCTCTGTTGCCAAATTGACTGCAATGTCGTGCAGGTCGGCGTTATGGGGGCGACGCTCATCTTTACTGATACCACCTCGAGGATCTTGGCCACTGCTCAGATCAGCATTGCCACCATGGCTGCATTTACCTAAAACCACACATACACAAAGATTTTAAAGATGCTGTATAACACACCTGGGCATTGCACAGCCTGCAGGCCACACCCGACCCACATGAGGTCAGTGGTCATTAAAAATTAGACGTAAATAAATGTATATAAATCACACATATATGTACAGTATGTATGTATGATATATATGAGTGCATACAGTGCCTTGCAAAAGTATTCAGCCCCCTTGAACTTTTCAACCTTTTGCCACATTTCAGGCTTCAAACATAACGATATGAAATTGTAATTTTTTGTGAAGAATCAACAACAAGTGGGACACAATCATGAAGTAGAACGAAATTTATTGGATATTTTAAACTTTTTTTTGAAATAAAAAACTAAAAAGTGGGGCGTGCAATATTATTCAGCCCCTTTACTTTCAGTGCAGCAAACTCACTCCAGAAGTTCAGTGAGGATCTCTGAATGATCCAATGTTGACCTAAATGACTGATGGTGATAAATAGAATCCACCTGTGTGTAATCAAGTCTCCGTATAAATGCACCTGCTCTGTGACAGTCTCAGAGTTCTGTTTAAAGCGCAGAGAGCATCATGAAGACCAAGGAACACACCAGGCAGGTCCGAGATACTGTTGTGGAGAAGTTTAAAGCCGGATTTGGATACAAAAATATTTCCCAAGCTTTAAACATCTCAAGGAGCACTGTGCAAGCGATCATATTGAAATGGAAGGAGTATCAGACCACTGCAAATCTACCAAGACCCGGCCGTCCCTCTAAACTTTCAGCTCAAACAAGGAGAAGACTGATCAGAGATGCAGCCAAGAGGCCCATGATCACTCTGAATGAACTGCAGAGATCTACAGCTGAGGTGGGAGAATCTGTCCATAGGACACAATCAGTCGTACACTGCACAAATCTGGCCTTTATGGAAGAGTGGCAAGAAGAAAGCCATTTCTCAAAGATATCTATAAAAAGTCACCTGGGAGACACACCAAACATGTGGAAGAAGGTGCTCTGGTCAGATGAAACCAAAATCGAACTTTTTGGCCACAATGCAAAACGTTATGTTTGGCGTAAAAGCAACACAGCTCATCACCCTGAACACACCATCCCCACTGTCAAACATGGTGGTGGCAGCATCATGGTTTGGGCCTGCTTTTCTTCAGCAGGGACAGGGAAGATGGTTAAAATTGATGGGAAGATGGATGGAGCCAAATACAGGAACATTCTGGAAGAAAACCTGTTGGAGTCTGCAAAAGACCTGAGACTGGGACGGAGATTTATCTTCCAACAAGACAATGATCCAAAACATAAAGCAAAATCTACAATGGAATGGTTCACAAATAAACGTATCCAGGTGTTAGAATGGCCAAGTCAAAGTCCAGACCTGAATCCCATCGAGAATCTGTGGAAAGAGCTGAAAACTGCTGTTCACAAACGCTCTCCATCCAACCTCACTGAGCTCGAGCTGTTTTGCAAGGAAGAATGGGCAAAAATATCTGTCTCTCGATGTGCAAAACTGATAGAGACATACCCCAAGCGACTTGCAGCTGTAATCGCAGCAAAAGGTGGCGCTACAAAGTATTAACGCAAGGGGGCTGAATAATATTGCACGCCCCACTTTTCAGTTTTTTATTTCTAAAAAAAGTTTAAAATATCCAATAAATTTCGTTCCACTTCACGATTGTGTCCCACTTGTTGTTGATTCTTCACAAAAAATTACAATTTCATATCTTTATGTTTGAAGCCTGAAATGTGGCAAAAGGTTGAAAAGTTCAAGGGGGCTGAATACTTTTGCAAGGCACTGTATACACCGATCAGCCATAACATTAAAAACACCTTCTTGTTTCAGCTCCACTTACCATATAGAAGCCCTTTGTAGTTCTACAATTACTGACTGTTGTCCATCTGTTTCTCTGCATGCTTTGTTAGCCTCCTTTCATGCTGTTCTTTATGGTCAGGACTCCCACAGGACCACCACAGAGCAGGTATTATTTAGGTGGTGGATCATTCTCAGCACTGCAGTGACACTGACATGGTGGTGGTGTGTTAGTGTGTGTTGTGCTGGTATGAGTGGATCAGACACAGCAGCACTGCTGGAGTTTTAAAACACCTCACTGTCACTGCTAGACTGAGAATCGTCCAAAAATATCCAACAGTGCCCAGTGGGCAGCGTCCTGTGACCACTGATGAAGGTCTAGAAGATGACCGACTCAAACAGCAGCAATAGATGAGTGATCGTCTCTGACTTTACATCTACAACTATGTAGGAGTATCTAATAGAGTGGACAGTGAGTGGACACGGTATTTAAAAACTCCATCAGCACCACCATGTCAGTGTCACTGCAGTGCTGAGAATGATCCACTACCTAAATAATACCTGCTCTGTGGTGGTCCTGTGGGGGTCCTGACCATTAAAGAACAGCATGAAAGGAGATAACAAAGCATGTAGAGAAACAAATGGACTACAGTCAGTAATTGTAGAACTACAAAGTGCTTCTATATGGTAAGTTGAGCTGATAAAATGGAGAGTGAGTGTAGAAACAAGGATGTGGTTTTAATGTTATGGCTGATCGGTGTATATACTGTATATATACGTATACACCTGTCTTTTCTGACTAAGCTCTTACATTAAATATGGATTATGATGCATAGCTACACGTATACATAGAGCAGATCAATTCTAGTTTGGAACAGTTAATCATGTCTCATGTGTTAATCCCCACCTTTAGGTTTGTCTGAAGAGAACAGACCCATGTACCCTGAGGTCAGTTTTTTCTCCTTTAAAATCTCGGGTAGCACAGGGTTCGCACAGGTTCCGTCGGCACAGTCACTGCAGGTCGGAGTGCTCACCTCTAAACACAGACAAATATACGGTACATAAGCACAGATCAGCACAGTACCAGTGACCTCCAGTTTACTCCGAAGACAGGTACGTCATTGTAAAAGTGACTGTGCTATGTACTTTAGATTGTGTGTCATCTTACCCATTTACAATAATAAAGATAAATACAGTGTAATTAGATGCAGTAAACACAATACAATCGTTGGTCATGCTCTATATCTGCTTATATCACTTAAATCTTAAATTGTTTTATGCTTACCAGCAACATTGTCGATAGCGAGGTCTGGTCTGATGAGGTTGGCATATGTAATCCTGTAACCCAGCTCCACCCAGTTACTGTGGCTGTAAAAATCCTGAAAGAACATTTATATCATATCTGTAAAGCAATTGTACACGTACAGGTTTTTCCCATCAGGTTTTACTGTCACGTTACAGTAATTTCTACATTGAGGTTTACTGAGTCATTGTTTATACATTTATTCTGCGTAAAGCCATCTTTAGTTCCTGTAATGCTAAATAAAAACTATTATAATGCTTTAATAGTTTGGGGGGAAATGAAATATAGTGTGTAGGGTAGTGTGTAGGTACTATACTATACTATACATTTGATAGATCTATCTATCTATCTATCTATCTATCTATCTATCTATCTATCTATCTATCTATCTATCTATCTATCTATCTATCTATCTATCTATCTTGTCTGTCTTTCTTTTGATCAATCTATCTGTCTGTCTATCAATATACAGTATATACTTTATATATATATATATATAAATCTGTATGTCTGTCTATCTGCCAACCTATCTGTCTGTCTATATATATTGTATATATACAGTATGTACTGTATATGTCTATCTATCTATCTATCTATCTATCTATCTATCTATCTATCTATCTATCTATCTATCTATCTATCTTGTCTGTCTGTCTTTCTTTTGATCAATCTGTCTGTCTATCTATCACAAGATATACTTTATATATATATATATATATATATATATACTGTATATATATATATATATATATATATATAAATCTGTATGTCTGTCTATCTGCCAACCTATCTGTCTGTCTATATATATACTGTATATATCTGTCTGTCTGTCTGTCTGTCTGTCTGTCTATCTATCTATCTATCTATCTATCTATCTATCTATCTATCTATCTATCTATCTATCTATCTATCTATCTATCTATCTATCTATCTATCTATTTGTCTGTCGGTCTGTCTGTCCGGCCATCTATCTAAAATGTGTTACAGTTGTTATTTTGTTTTTAGAAAAGTGCAGTTTAGTTTTTATATCAGTATTAAACACACACTGGTACAATTGTTCATGTCCTGTTGTAATTAAGCCCTTCATGTTTCAGTACACAAATCACTAAGATTATACCCATGTTTGCCAGGACAATGTGGTGGCCCATAGATTCATACAGTCTGGACTTGAGTTGTTTGGTAACCTCTCTGTAGTGCTGCCACATACAGTAATTTATTATTAAATACAAACAAGTTTTGGATGTTTATTGTTACCTGAAGAGTGTGTAAAACCCGTCCCAGTGATTCTCGAGCAGCCTGTAAGTTGTTGCTGCGGATGTTAACTTTGACTGCAGCAACACCATCGCGAATCAGAAGCTTTCCTTCAGCAAACGCCTCATTATTCATGTGATGCGCGTTACTGGTCATGAGGTCACGATCCACCAAGCCATTGTAGGTGTAAATCTGATTCAGAGCTTCATGGAACTTGGCACCGGACACCTCGCCAATGGCTGTACCTAAACATGCTCGCAGAAGCTCCTCTGCAGAGGAACCCTGGCACACAGAGGACAAGAGAAGATAATCTAGAGATTTATTAAATCAGAGCTTAAATCAAGATGTGAGTTCAACTAGAAATGCTGACTATCTAGATCTGGGTGAAGAAAGCAGCGTTTACTCTCTGCAGGGTTTACTATTTGCTGTCTAGGTGCCTTGGTATCAGTTTAAATTAAAAATCCTAATATATATTAGCTTTTAATATTGTTCCTATGACGGTGTAAGTCCCGTTATATTTTTTATAGATGCAACCCTAACCGCCCTACCGCTCCCGCTCAGGTAAACACCCGCCAATCCCACCCCCACCATATGCCTTCCGCCAACCCACCAGCCCAGAGTGTTCCTTATTTCCAGTTCTGAAAGTTGGCAACCCTTCTTCTATGTGTATATGTAGTTTACAAGCTGAATTAATGTTGTTATAATCAAACATTTCTTAAGTAATCAAATATTTAATACATTATCCTGTTAACTGGTCAGCTTATAAGTTCTTATTCTATTAATATATTAGCTTTTAAAGGTGCACATCTACTTAATATTTGCCTACTAATGCCTCTAGTTGAAACTAATACATTTAGCATTCATAATAATAATATTAAAACAATATGATAATAATGATAATCTTATATTAACTGGCAGGTTTGTAATATTTTACAGCCTCTTAATGTCATTTAAATTAATGCCACTGTAAAAAACATTTATTTAAACAAGTTATTGGTTTTTAATTACAGAATATGAATCTGCTAAATCAAGCTAAAACAAAGTAGCATGCTAGCTACACAACTGATTAGCTGGCTTCTATGTGTATATGTAGTTTACAAGCTGAATTAATGTTGTTATAATCAAACTTTTATTAAGTAATGAAGTATTTAATACATTATCCTGTTAACTGGTCAGCTTAGACGTTTTAATTTTATTAATATATATTAGCTTTTAAAGGTGTAAACTACATGACATTTGCCTACTAATGCCTTTAACTAGTTATCTTAGTTGAAACTAATAAATTTAGCATTCATAATAATAATATTACAATATGATAATAACATAAGTTATTGGTTTTTAATTACAGAATATAAATCTGCTAAATCGAGCTAAAACAAAGTAGCATGTTAGCTAACTTAGCTACCCAGCTGATTAGCTGGCTTCTATATGTAGTTTACAAGCTGATTTAAAGTTGTTATAATCAAACTTTTATTAAGTAATCAAGTATTTAATACATTATTCTGTTAGCTAGTCGTTGTAAATGTTTTTTTTATGCCAGTTTAAGCAACTTTGTTCTAACAAACACAGATCTACGTCTGATGTGCACATTAATGGTCTTAATAAAACCCTGTATTGAACACGGTGGAGGATTAAATGACTACAAAAGTAAAATAGCGCCACTTAGAGCTTAAAACATTATAAAACACAGATCTGCTATTTTAGCTTTTAAAACCAGCATTTAGTTTTAAGTTTTAAAAGGTTCTTCTCATTTCTGGATCTCATTTTTATGCCAATGATGGTGATGTCAACATAAACTAGTGCTCACATAATAGCTAATCCACAGCCGTAAAGAATAGTGTAAACCAGAGTGTTTCAAACTTATTCTCAAAGTGCCTCACATTTCGTCCATGATTTTTACCGTGACCCAGACAAACAAGGCATCAAAATGAAGCACAAAAACAAAATATACAGTCCCACTGTGGTTTACAAGATGTGACATAAAGCCTCCACAAGGGGGTGTTCGTGTACAAGTTTATTTCATGTTTATGTTTATCCTTATTGTCATTTTTTTGGCTCGCGACCCTTAGGGTTTAAAAACCCTGGTCTAGCCGCTCAGGTGGCGCAGCCGTAAAGTACGCTAGCTCACCAGAGTTGGGGTTTCGAATACATCGTATCGAATCTCAGCTCTGCCTTCCGACTGGGCTGGGCGGCTGCATGAACAACGATTGGCTGTTGTTCAGGGTTAGGGGTAAAAAGTCGGATCATAGGTCCTCATAACTGGTGCGACTGCGGCCCCTGCTGGCTGACTGATGGCACCTGCACAGGGCTGAGAAATAATGCCGATGGGGGTGTGGCCCTCCGTACACAGTGCCCGTCAGTGTATGAACTCGACTCGTGCAGGTGAAAAATGCAGTCTATACTGAATGTACGTGCCGGAGGGGGCGTACGTTAGTTGAAAAGCGTCCTCAGTCAGCGGTGAAGGGTCGAATCAGTATAGAGGACGCAATCAGGGTAATTGGACACGACTAGATTAGGGGGAGAAAATGTGGGGGGAAAAGTGGGAAAAATAGAAAATTCTAAAACCCTGGTCTAAATAGTAGATTAGTATTTGCAGCATTAGTAGACATTTTTATCCAAACTGACTTACACTTATGAACTTACAATTCAAGCGATTGAGGGTAAAGGACCTTGCTCAGGGGGCCACAGTGGCAACCTGGACCCATGCTGATGGGGATTAAATCGGCAACCTTATGATTGCTAGTACAGTACCCTGCTGAGCTACCACTGCCCATCTGTTTACTTAATACTGTCTAAACTTGCATTGATGTGTACACACAAAACCAGGATTTTTATGCTAAACATAACTAAAATGTCAATTTGGAGATTACATATTAAATTCAAGCATTTGATTGGTTAATAAAATTCACTCTGCCATGTTTTCCTTTGATAATTTGCTAAAACCAGGACTACTCATGTGCACCTCTGTAGCTGAAGCTGTGCTGTGTGGTAAACGTGATTTCACTGTTGAAAGTTAAAAGCTGAATAAATAATGTAAACAAACGTGTACTTACGGTTGGCTTGAACCGTCTACCTTCTGATTCAGCCACCGCCTCACACACTTCATAGATCTTCTTCATCACAGCATTGCCGGTGATGGTCACATGCGTGTTGCCACCACCTCCTATTGGCACGAACGCCCGGGCCCCGCACAGTGCCAGGGCCACCAGAGCAATAACGCGTAACGATGGCCTCATCTCTGGTAAAGAAGAGGAAAACATGTCCTATAATAAATATGTCCTGTATTTAAGAATTCCACAAAAGATCTTACCACAAATATCCCAAGATTGTTCCAAAAATTCCAAGTAACTAAAAACGACAAAATTGTGAAGATTTATTTAATGTAATTTCACAATTATTTACAAAAAAATCCAGAGTTAACTGACAAGAAAAATCAGTATTAATATTTACAAATTGCAATATGAAAAAAATATATATTATTGTTATTTAAACCCAGAGAGTGTCCTGTCTAACCAGAAGTATAAATGGTCAGTAACAACCAAAGATTATTATTTAGTAGTAGTACACTTTGCTGTTCCTTATTTATGACTGTAGACCATAACATCACATGCAGATTTTAGTTGCTTGTGTGCAAATAAAAAAAACCAAGATTACTTGGCACAATCCCCTAATCCCAAGTCAATCCCACAAATCCCAAAATCTTGGGAGAATCCCAAGGAGAGGCAACACTGGTCACCATTATGAGTCGGCTTTTTGCTTTTTGAGTATTAACTCACCAGCTGAGCACCACTGGTATATAAAAACCTTTAATTTAATACATTTTTACATTTAATTGAATTTCATTGTCACCAAATGCTTTATCCTGGTCAGGGTCTCAGTATGTCAGCTTTCACCAGGAAAGCAGGAATACACTGGACACAATGCCAAACCAATACAGTGTTTCGGCCATCCCTAACCTTTATCCCACCATCAACACCACCACCAACAGATATAGCTTCTAATGTATGTGTAGACACCCGGCCTGCCGATAGCACCTCTGAGAGCCAAACCAAGAACTCAGTGGTGAAGTGCTGGTGTAAATGATCACTGTGACAGCTAAGCCCAAAAACTTACATTTTATACAATTATAAATAATTGTAGTCATTTTAGAAAATAATACAAGAAAGATATGATTAAATATACACCAATCAGCCATAACATTAAAACCACCTCCTTGTTTCTACACTACACTGTTTATTTTATCAGCTCCACTTACCATATAGAAGCACTTTGTAGTTCTACAATTACTGATTGTAGTCCATCTGTTTCTCTACATGCTTTTTAGCCTGCTTTCATGCTGTTCTTCAATGGTCAGGACCCCCACAGGACCACCACAGAGCAGGTATTATTTAAGTGGTGGGTCATTCTCAGCACTGCAGTGACACTGACATGATAAGATAAGATTCCTTTATTGATCCCCATGGGGGAAATTCAAGTGTTACAGCAGCTCCAGTACAGTGTAAGTACAGTAAGTAGAGTAAAGAAAGTAGAATGAAATGTTATGCAATGCAATTACTATTATACATAATATATACATATGTGTAAATAATGAAATAGAGTCCAGTGCTGGAAAAAGGGTAGGGGGGATCTTGAGTTATTGTAGAGGGGGAGCTGGCTCATCAGTGTGAGGACAGCCTGTGTATTCTGCTTTTGTTATGCAGTCTGATGGCAGTTGGCACAAAAGAACATCTGAAGCGCTCCGTCTGGCTTTTTGGTGGAATTAGTCTATAACTGAAATAACTGCCCAGCCGCCATAGTTCCTCATTGGGAGGGTAAGAAGTATTATCCAGGATGGCCCTGATTTTGTCCATTGTTCTCCTCTCATATACTATCTCCAGACTGTCCAGCTGTAGACCCACAACAGAACTGGCTTTCCTGACCAGCTAATTTAGTTTGTTGGCATCTCCAGCCTTGATACTACCACCCCAGCACACCCCAGCAAAAAAGAAGGTGCTGGCAACAACAGACTGATAAAAAGCTTTCAGCAGTCTGTTACACATATTGAAAGACCTCAGCCTCCTCAGAAAAAAAAACAGTCACTGTCACTGCTGGACTGAGAATCATCCACCAACCAAAAAAATTCCAGCCAACAGCACCCTGTGTGCAGCGTCATGTGACCACTGATGAAGGTCTAGAAGATGACCGACTCAAACAGCAGCAATAGATGAGCGATCGTCTCTGACTTTACATCTACAAGGTGGACCAACTAGGTAGGAGTGTCTAATAGAGTGGACAGTAAGTGGACATGGTATTTAAAAACTTCAGCAGCGCTGCTGTGTCTGATCCACTCATACCAGCACAACACACACTAACACACCAGCACCATGTCAGTGTCACTGCAGTGCTGAGAATGATCCACCACCTAAATAATACCTGCTCTGTGGGGGTCCTGTGGGGGTCCTGACCATTGAAGAACAGCATGAAAGGAGCTAACAAAGCATGTAGAGAAACAGATGGACTACAGTCAGTAATTGTAGAACTACAAAGTGCTATTATATGGTAAGTGGAGCTGATAAAATAGACAGTGAGTGTAGAAACAAGGAGGTGGTTTTAATGTTATTACTGATCGGTGTAGGACACAAATATTAATGAAATCATAGAAATGAATGAAATTAACCCACAGGTCATATTGCTAGTAAGAATACATTGAACATTATATATTCACTCTTTTATATTACCTTATAAATAAAATGTATATATAAAAACATAAATGTTACATACTGTATGTCGTATGTTACACAATAACAGTGCATCTAAATTCTAATTGTAATATTTTTATTTCTCAAATTTTTCGTACCTGTACAGACAAAATTGTTCACACTTGTTCTCAGCTCCTTCCTGATCCGCCCGTCTTGCTGAGGTAATCTATACTATCACAAAGTCTTCTCTGCATATATAGATGCTGTAAAACCAGGCGGGGGCCGTCCTGTGTTCCAGTCAATATAACGATAACCATACGGGCATGTCTGAGTCATTTTAAAATCAGTGTGGTCAGATATAACAGGCATGAGTGCAATATCTGAAATTACTGTAAGTGCACGATTTCCTTATTTTTATTCTTAATTGCACAATGAGACTGAAATTATGAAATAATGTTGAATATCAAACACTGGAGCTGCTAGACAGGACAGGAACATGTGTGATTAATATGAATATGTATGTATGATTAGTTATTAATAAATATACACCGATCAGCCATAACATTAAACCCACCTCCTTGTTTCTACACTCACTGTCCATTTTATCAGCTCCACTTACCATATACTTTTTTAGCCTGCTTTCACCCTGTTCTTGAATGGTCAGGACCCCCACAGGACCACTACACAGCAAGTATTATTTAGGTGGTGGATCATTTTCAGCACTGCAGTGTGTGTTGTGCTGGTATGAGTGGATCAGACACCGTGTCCACTTACTGTCCGCTCTATTAGACACTCCTACCTAGTCGGTCCACCTTGTAGATGTAAAGTCAGAGACGATCGCTCATCTATTGCTGCTGTTTGAGTCGGTCATCTTCCAGACCTTCATCAGTGGTCACTGGACGCTGCACACGGGGCGCTGTTGGCTGGTTATTTTTGGTTGGTGGACTATTCTCAGTCCAGCAGTGACAGTGAGGTGTTTAAAAACTCCAGCAGCGCTGCTGTGTCTGATCCACTCATACCAGCACAACACACACTAACACATCACCACCATGTCAGTGTCACTGCAGTGCTGAGAATGATCCACCACCCAAATAATACCTGCTCTATGGTGGTCCTGTGGGGGTCCTGACCATTGAAGAACAGAGTGAAAGGGGGCCAACAAAGCATGCAGAGAAACAGATGGACTACAGTCGGTAATTGTAGAACTACAAAGTGCTTCTATATGGTAAGTGGAGCTGATAAAATGGACAGTGAGTGTAGAAACAAGGAGGTGGTTTTAATGTTATGTTTGATCAGAGTATTAACATACAATTCGAAAGGCATTTGCAGCCTAGAGGTTAAGGTACTGGACTAGTAATTGAAAGGTCCAGGTTGATAAATTCTGAAAATACAAAATACATGTAAATGTAAGAATAAGGCAGAATCTTGTTTTACTCTCCTGACTTCATAAACCATCATGCTGTTGTTTTAAAACTGGGTTGGTGTGTCTATCTCTACTCGTTATCTATTCAGAATTGTGTCTGATGTTTTCCTAATCTCATTCCAGCTTCTATGTTTTTGCATTTTAGCAATTTGCTTTATGTCTCCACCAAAGGTGAAGTTCAGCACGGTATTTCTTTCCTGGTCCAGAAAACACTTTATTATAAAATCAATAGGACATGAAATGCTACAAGCAGATGTACTTCCAGTAATAAAAACAATCTTCATTAATTATTAATACACCTTTCAGGTATTCGCTCGTCTGTCTTCACACACATATTAACTTGAGTGACTCCCATTCTTAATCCATAGGGTTTAATATGATGTCGCCACCCTTTGCAGCTATAACAGCTTCAACTCTTCTGGGAAGGCTTTCCACAAGGTTTAGGAGTGTGTTTATGGGAATTTTTGACCATTCTTCCAGAAGCGCATTTGTGAGGTCAGACACTGATGTTGGACGAGAAGGTCTGGCTCACAGTCTCCGCTCTAATTCATCCCAAAGGTGTTCTATCAGGTTGAGGTCAGGACACTTTGACGAGTGCAGTGCAGCTAAGCGTTGTGTACGGAGAGACACCATCTGAGTTACGAATTTACCATAATTCCGTAATTAAATATGAATATTACCGTTACCATAGCAATTAGTATTTTTACACACAATGCTAACTCGTTAGCGCTATTTTACATTTGGTTAAATTTCATATTGTACTAGATGTGACACTTAACTACAGCTATGTGCCTGTACATGTACTGTATTACGTTTTTATTGTTTTTATTGTTTGTATTTTGTAGTTTTACTCCATTCTGATGCACACAGTGTATCACACAGCTGGGAAGCAAATACACTGACCTAACTGTATTCTGGAGGGAGCTGTCTGTCTGTCTAGCTGAGAAAGGGGGAAAACTCTTAGCCAGGGCAGAACGATTGTCTTAAAATACACTGTAAAATCCTACATAAACTGCATCTCCTACAACGCATGCCGATTTTGTGACCTGCAAAGTGATCGCGACTCGCATCCCGTCACTAGATGATGTTGAGAAATATTTACAAATAATCCCAAAATGTACAAGAAGAGAAAATTGAAACAGAAGGGGGAAATTTAATGAAAGATGTGAAAGTGAAAACAAGTTTGTGCTTCAGGAAGAGAAACCGGTACGTCTCTTGTGTTATGAGGTGTGTCTGTGGTAAAGGAGGACAATATAAATGTAGATATACACTGATCAGCCACAACATTAAAACCACCTCCTTATTTCTACACTCACTGTCCATTTTATCAGCTCCACTTACCATATAGAAGCACTTTGTAGTTCTACAATTACTGACTGTAGTCCATCTGTTTCTCTACATACCTTTTTAACCTACTTTCACCCTGTTCTTCAATGGTCAGGACCCCCACAGAGCAGGTATTATTTAGGTGGTGGATCATTCTCAGCACTGCAGTGACACTGACATGGTGCTGGTGTGTTAGTGTGTGTTGTGCTGATATGAGTGGATCAGACACAGCAGCGCTGCTCGAGTTTTTAAACACCGTGTCCACTCACTGTCCACTCTGTTAGACACTCCTACCTAGTTGGTCCACCTTGTAGATGTAAAGTCAGAGACGATCGCTCATCTATTGCTGCTGTTTGAGTCGGTAGCAATCTGGTATCTCTCTGCAGTGGAAGACAAAATTGAGTCGCTAAATCAGGAGGAAAATGCCACAATCTAATCCTGTATCAGATTTTGATATTTCTGTCTCGCTGTTCTGCCAAAAACAATGTCTTTAGAGCTGATACTTTTTAATCATAAGAAGAGTACGTTAAAGAAAAAGTTCTAGAAGACCAAACTTGTTTTAGTCATAAAACTGTTTCACAACATTATCAGCTTGATTACACATGGAAGAACCTGATTTCATTATCTTCTGTCTTTTATATCTGTGACGTCATACGTGTGCCATAACATTTGTGTTTGGGTCATTCCTACAATTCGGTGCCTTTCGTGTCCCCAGTAGTGATCATTGTATTTATTAAGTTGAATTAAGTTAAGCATTTTAAACAATACAATTTCTAAACATCTTACTGAAATAATTAACACTGTTAAATACTAAGCACAATATTTTCTACGCCCACCAAAATAAAACGACTGTATATATACTGTTTTTATCTCTTAGATAGCAGAGGTTTTCCCATGATCCCCAGTGCTGTACATTCTGATTTAGTGATGATATATGAGGTTTAATCATGAAAATATCTCAGTCTTTCAATACTGTTTAAAAGCTTTGATTAAGTTCCTCTAAACCCTGGATTTATTTCTTTATGAGTTTGATTTTATTGCTGATTATAAATAAGGGTTTTTCACTCGTCCCTCAGGTTACTGTCCACCCGGTTATCTCTTACTACTGTCTCTTAAAATGAAGAGCTGTTTTACATACTGACATCATTTCCTGGAGCTCACATGATCTTTCTTAAGGGAAAACGACTGTGGAAGATTAGCGGCTTATTAAACTCCTCATTTTAATGTTGTTTTTTCCCACATTTTATCCTAAAAGTCTTATATGGTCAACCATAACATGTCCACCCTGTTACGGGATAAATGAGAAAAAGCAATACGATTTGATAGCATGGTTTTGCTCACTCGCTAGCTAATGGCTAATTTTATGTCAGAATGTCCACCCTGTTATGGTCCACCCTGTTACGACCTAATACGTAACAGTGTGGACGTCACAGTGTACATGAGGTGCATGTGTAATTTATATAGATTTTGTTAGAATTTTAAAATCCTGTTAGGATTCTGGGACAGATTTCAACCGTTGCTGTGTGTTCTTAATAACGCACCTAATATCTGCAGGCCATACTGTGTACATAATGTTCTGCACGTACTCAGAAGAGATTAGCATAAGAAAGCAGAAGATGGAACTGCACAAACAAGATAAAAAGCTGATCAGGGTCAAGTAGGGGGTTATGGTGGTCAGAAGTCGGCCTGGGTGTTAAACAACAATCTAAACAAAGCATGCAGAGTAGGAAGTGTATGCAGAGCTAAGCCTTGGTTAGAGTAAACTAGTTTGAACTGGTTCTGCAGAACCTAAAGAGACGAAGATTTTAAGTTAGGGCTCTCTGCTATAAAAAGGAAATTCAGCACGGAGGCGAGAGAGTTCCTCCTTGGCTGGCGGCATAACACAGGCAGAGAGAAACTTGCAGGCGAGCGCTCAACTGCAGAGCTCAGAGACTCCTTCCATCTTTTCTAAATAAATAATTATATTTTAGTAGCTAATTTTGAGGTTCTTGGTCTTCATTCAATAAAAGATTTCATCGTAACACTTTATTATTCAGTTTGGTTATAATAATAACAGAAATATTGATATTATGTGCTGCATCCTTTAAAGAACGGCCTTAAGTGCAGCTGAAAGACAGAAACACGTTGTTACCTTCAGCATTTGTTATGCATTTGTCCGGAACAGGATGAACATCCTGGGTAGGGCTGGGCGATATATCGAGATTTTATAATATATCGATATATTTTCATACGCGATATAAGATAAGTACGGAGCCCCTAAGGTGACATCCTCTGAAAAAAAAATAACGCGTGGCCACGACTTAGTAACGCGTTCCCATGCCTTATTAACGCGTGGCCACGACTTACTTAACGCGTTCCCACGCCTTACTAACGCGTGGCCACGACTTACTTAACGCGTTCCCACGCCTTAGTAACGGAGCCCCTAAGGTGACATCCTCTGAAAAAAAAATAACGCGTGGCCACGACTTAGTAACGCGTTCCCACGCCTTATTAACGCGTGGCCACGACTTACTTAACGCGTTCCCACGCCTTACTAACGCGTGGCCACGACTTACTTAACGCGTTCCCACGCCTTAGTAACGGAGCCCCTAAGGTGACATCCTCTGAAAAAAAAATAACGCGTGGCCACGACTTAGTAACGCGTTCCCACGCCTTATTAACGCGTGGCCACGACTTACTTAACGCGTTCCCACGCCTTACTAACGCGTGGCCACGACTTACTTAACGCGTTCCCACGCCTTACTAACGCGTGGCCACGACTTACTTAACGCGTTCCCACGCCTTAGTAACGCGTGGCCACGACTTACTTAACGCGTTCCCACGCCTTAATAACGCGTGGCCACGACTTACTTAACGCGTTCCCACGCCTTACTAACGCGTGGCCACGACTTACTTAACGCGTTCCCACGCCTTAGTAACGGAGCCCCTAAGGTGACATCCTCTGAAAAAAAAATAACGCGTGGCCACGACTTAGTAACGCGTTCCCACGCCTTATTAACGCGTGGCCACGACTTACTTAACGCGTTCCCACGCCTTACTAACGCGTGGCCACGACTTACTTAACGCGTTCCCACGCCTTAGTAACGGAGCCCCTAAGGTGACATCCTCTGAAAAAAAAATAACGCGTGGCCACGACTTAGTAACGCGTTCCCACGCCTTATTAACGCGTGGCCACGACTTACTTAACGCGTTCCCACGCCTTACTAACGCGTGGCCACGACTTACTTAACGCGTTCCCACGCCTTACTAACGCGTGGCCACGACTTACTTAACGCGTTCCCACGCCTTAGTAACGCGTGGCCACGACTTACTTAACGCGTTCCCACGCCTTAATAACGCGTGGCCACGACTTACTTAACGCGTTCCCACGCCTTAATAACGCGTGGCCACGACTTAGTAAGGAGTGGGAATGAGATCGTGGCCACGACTTAAAAAGGTTGAAACAGTTGAATATTGTTTACTCTGTTTACTTTCTTGACTATCGTGTCAATAAACAGAATGGATGATTAAAGCATTGTACTTGCTTACTTTATATTTATTACATCTACAACAGTAGCGAACATTAACGTGTGTATAAACATTACTATGACAACTCGCATACATCTGTGTGTGCGTAACAGTTCCGTAGTGAAACATAAAACCATCACACGTTCCATACATTCACACATGTTGTTAGCCGTAGATTGTTTGTTTTGGAGCCTTGATGTAATATGCAGTCTCCCTCCTGGGTGTAACAGATGATCACACCACATTCAACTGTTTCCCCTAACAACATGTGTTAATGTATGGAACGTGTGATGGTTTTATGTTTCAGTACGGAACTGTTACGCACACACAGATGTATGCGAGTTGTCATAGTAATGTTTATACACACGTTAATGTTCGCTACTGTTGTAGATGTAATAAATATAAAGTAAGCAAGTACAATGCTTTAATCATCCATTCTGTTTATTGACACGATAGTCAAGAAAGTAAACAGAGTAAACAATATTCAACTGTTTCAACCTTTTTAAGTCGTGGCCACGATCTCATTCCCACTCCTTACTAAGTCGTGGCCACGCGTTATTAAGGCGTGGGAACGCGTTAAGTAAGTCGTGGCCACGCGTTAATAAGGCGTGGGAACGCGTTAAGTAAGTCGTGGCCACGCGTTAATAAGGCGTGGGAACGCGTTACTAAGTCGTGGCCACGCGTTATTTTTTTTTCAGAGGATGTCACCTTAGGGGCTCCGTAGATAAGACAATATCGCGTATATCGATATAAATGTTGCGTTCCAGTTAGATCCGACAGTTCATCCTTCTCTTCTCCCAGTTTGTGTCTGCACATGTTCACCTGCCCCGCCCCTCTCCCTCACTGAACACAACTCCCCCCTCCCTCCCCACCACGTGACTCCCCCGCAGGGCATGTTCTAAACAACTCTAGTGACTATAGAGCTCCGTCTAAAAATGATATTTTCGTTGTTGATCTCTTTGAATCTATAACACTTGCGTTGATGTAGATTTGAAAATGACAATACTGAATATAACATTTCAAGAACAAAACTGTTTATATGAGCTTTGATCTGGTCTGGGTGCGGAGTTTTATATCGGGCGCAGAACGCTGAGACGAGTGAGCGAGCGCAGCTACTATGGGGAGCGAGATGCGGGTTTTACCCCGAAAAAATAATAATGAAAACACACACAAGAAAAGCAAAAGAGAACTTAATATTTTCACAATGATTGGGAGGAAAAGTGTTTCATTCGCGGGACGACGACAGAGAGCGGCACAATGTGGAGAGAGGCTTCAGTACGTGTCACAGAAACGTCTATTTAAATCGTAGCTTTTAAAAAATCTTACTTAACTGATCATTTGTATAAACATGGGACAGAGTTCATGATTTGTTCTAAAACAAAAGTAGTGATCAGTACAAACGGGATCAGTACAAACGGGACATTATTTGAAGATGGGACTGTTAATGATTTCCTAAAAAAAATGCTACAAAGTCATAATTTGTAAAAATAAATAAATAAAAATTGTGTGATTTTGATCAAAATGCTACAAATGTGCTCATTCATACAAAACCGTCAGGAACAATATTTACAAAAATATCAGAGATGTGATCGCGCTGACTTTCAAATATTGAAACTGATTGAGATGAACAGAAATAATGTTACATGTTTAAATATGTCTGTGTTTCCTGCCATGGTAAATCATTGTTAATAATTATTGCAAGAAATAATTAACATGTGATCAGACAGTCTCTTCACAAATATGAATATTTATTATTAGTATTATTAATCATAATATTGTGGCGCCGGCGAGCAGGAAGGCGAGCGTCGGGGCCTCGAGTGAGCTGCCCTTGGCAGATCTCTCAGTGGTTTAGGACGTACACTCATTCACACACACATACATCCATACAACAGACAAACATATATGCTACCTATCCAGCTCTCACCGCAGCCACCCAGTCTCCCACACTGGGATACACGCTGACGGTAAGCCTGGATACCACGGCTCCTCCCACTGACGCTACAATATTATCATTAAAGGTGAACCATGCAACTTTGTTATTCAGGAAGTTTGTATCCTACAAGTAGCCCTTTGGCTTACTCAGCACCCTTAAAGTAGACCTCTGTTTCAAAAAGGTTGGTGACCCCTGATTTAATATATGCCAATAGTTTATTTTTGAGGAATTTCTCATGTTCATCTACAGCTGAATGTTAAAAAAAAGTGCCTGTATAACATTTGGAACATGTACTTTGTCTCAGAAGTGTCTTTTTGTTATTACCTTATGGGATGAAAAAATATCGAGATATATATCGTATATCGCCATTCAGCTAAAATATATCGAGATATTATTTTTTGATTCATATCGCCCAGCCCTAATCCTGGGTAAGAGACTGTATATAAATGTTTTAATAAAAGCTACAGTTTGTGCTTGAGCTTAACCAATATTAGTTTAGAAAAGTAGAACACGTCCTTTTTATAATAAAACATGAAAAACAAATAAAAACAGGGTTTTGTTAGGAGTTCCACATGGGCTGGTGTTCCCTCTGATAGCTTTGGCAACATCTGGTGGGGCTGAAGGTAACAACACCCCAAATACCAGCCAATAGATCGCTCCCTTGCCTAATTAGGCACACCTCCTCCCAAGTCACTCCTCATCAGCCAACGGGTTATAAGCCTCTGGTTTCTCCAGTGTTGCCAACTTAGCGACTTTGTCGCTATATTTGGCGACTTTTCAGACCCCTCTAGCGACTTTTTTTCAAAAAAGCGACTAGCGATAAATCTAGCGACTTTTTCTGGTGTTATTGGAGACTTTTGGAGACTCTAACGCAGTGGCGGCTGGTCAATACGGGGCGCAGGGGCGCCGCCCCCCTTAAAATTATATGTTAAAGATGTTAAAACAAGCAAATTATATACTGCAAAATAGTTATGAAATTAATTAGTCTGTTTATCTAATGGCCTAATTAACTGTTTGTCTAATGGTCATGATAGCATTTTTATAATAAATAAATATTTGTATGTAATTGTTTACATTATGCACACGTCCCATGCGCGGGGCGCCGGTCTAATGAGTGTCTATGTGCGTGCATAAACTTTTGACAAGCACGTGGTCTGAGGCTGCTCTTTAATTGGTTGTTTTAAATTTTCCACAGTATTGGAAAATTTATTTAGAGCCGTAGATAGAGAGAGTTGCGACACTCCTTGATCTCGCCGCCACGCGGTCACGTGGTTCATGTAACCCTCCAATAGTTCCAAACAAACCCGGCGCTACATGTTCTCATATGGGACCGGCAGCAGTAAATGAAATATTAAACGCTAAATAATCAACATTCGTACAATTTATGGGTATTTTCACCTGCCTTTACATTTACTGCATCTGCTTTAATGTGGTATATGAAGTGGAAAATTGATGTTTATAATGACTTTATAGGTCGTTCTTGTTAACACACAGTACATTATATTAGCATACATTACATAATGCCATATCATTAAGTAGTATAAACAATATACAGTACAGAGATTAAAGTTTTTTATGTTTTGTTTTTGTTTTTTACATAAACTAATCTCCCTTCACTTTCCTGAGGATTCATAATAATAATCATTTTGGTTAAACACTAAATCATGTGCTGGATTCATAAGGTTTACCTGCACTGAATGAACAGATTGATAAACACACTACCGTACCTTTAACATTATAGTGCAGGTACACGAAATAGCTTCATTCATCTCTTATTTCATGAGTAAGTAATAATTTATTCCTACATGTAATACATGAATTAATTCATAATTAATATGCACAAGTTCATTTTGTCTAATGTAAGTGGTGGACAAGGTAAACAAACCATGTAGTTGAGTTAAAGTAGAGATATCCAAGGTGAAATATTACTCCAGTAAATGTAGTAATAAAAGTAAAATACTCTTTACCTCCACTAAAGTACTAAACTAAATTTACCTTCAAATGTACTTAAGAATGAAAGTAAAAGTATAATGATTTATTATGGCTCTGATGTTTTATTATCATTTCTGTAACAAGACTCTTGATTAATCAACTTTTAATTAATTAATTTTAGGTGAAAAGACTCGTGTCAATAATGTAGCTTAGCTGACTAAGCTAAATTCAGTTATACCTATTAATTAAGATAAACATGTAACATTTAGTGCTGAGCAAATGCTAAACAATAACAGTATTAAGTATATTAATGACATCAAATTCATTCTTTTTTTAAAACAAGGCAACATACAGCTAAAAATGCTTGATAAGTAGTGGAAGTAGATGCCAGTCTACAGACCACTGGTTAAAGTTACCAAACCAGTTCGCAAACAGATACGAGTGTGGCCAGAAGGGTCTTCAGAAGCACTTCAGGACTGTTTTAACACCACAGACTGGAATATGTTTAAACAAGCTGCTACCTACAACAACACCACTGACCTCCAAGAATACACAGATACTGTCTGTGCCTACGTCACCAAATGTGTTGATGACGTAACGGACCTTAAGACCATCACCGTTCGGGCCAATCAGAAGCCATGGTTGACAGGGGAGGTTTTCGGACTTCTGAAAGATAGAAATGCTGCCTTCAGAGCTGGAGAACAAGAGGGGCTGAGGGCAGCTAGAAAGAACCTATCCCACGGCATCAGAAAGGCCAAGAGGCAGTACTCCAGGAGGATAGCACATCGCTTCAGCAACAGCAGAGACACGCGGAACCTGTGGCGGGGGATTCAGACCATCACTGACTACAAGCCTCCTTCGCAGACCTGTGACAGCACCACCACTCTGCTGAACGAGCTGAACGTCTTCTTCGCTCGGTTCGAAGCATTCAACAACACGCCTGCACTGAAATCCCCACCCCCTCCTGACGACCTGGTGCTGAAGCTGTCCCCGGACAGCGTGAGAAGATCATTCAGCAGGATCAACGCATGTAAAGCTCCTGGTCCTGACAACATTCCTGGTCGTGTGCTAAGGGACTGTGCGGGGGAACTTGCAGACGTCTTCACTGACATCTTTAACATCTCGCTGAGTCAGGCTGTTGTTCCTACATGCTTTAAAGCCACCACCATCATCCCTGTCCCGAAGAAGGCGTCGCCCTCCTGTTTTAATGACTACCGCCCTGTTGCACTCACCCCCATCCTCATGAAGTGTTTCGAACGGCTAGTCATGCAACACATCAAATCGGTCCTTCCCCCCTCTTTGGACCCCTTTCAGTTTGCATATCGGTCAAATCGATCGACTGATGACGCCATCTCCACTGTCCTCCACTCAGCCCTTACTCATCTGGACTCTAAAGACTCGTATGTACGAATGCTATTTATAGACTTCAACTCTGCATTCAATACGATCATCCCCCAACAGCTCATTCTCAAACTCGACAGGCTGGGGCTGAACACCTCACTGTGCAACTGGCTGTTAGACTTCCTAACTGGAAGACCACAGGCAGTACGGGTCGGCAGTAACACATCCAACACCATCACTCTGAACACGGGGGCTCCCCAAGGATGTGTGCTGAGCCCTCTCCTATTCACTTTGCTGACCCACGACTGCACACCATTGCACAGCTCCAACCTCTTCATAAAGTTCGCGGACGACACGACTGTGGTGGGTCTCATAAAGAACAATGACGAGACAAACTACAGGAGTGAGGTGAGTCGCCTGTCCCAGTGGTGCAAACACAACAATCTTTCCTTAAACGTTGAAAAAACGAAAGAGATTGTTGTGGATTTCAGAAGATCATGCACACAACATGCTCCTCTGACCATCAACGGTGCTGCTGTGGAAAGGGTGAGCAGCACCAAGTTCTTGGGAGTGCACATCACTGAGGACCTCTCCTGGACTAATAACACAACATCTTTAGCCAGGAGGGCTCATCAACGTCTCTACTTCCTCCGCAAGCTGAGAAGAGCCAGAGCTCCAGCCCCCATCATGTGTACCTTTTACAGAGGTACCATCGAGAGTGTCCTGACCAGCTGCATTACTGTGTGGTACGGCGCCTGCACCGCGTCCTGTCGCAAGACCCTCCAACGCATCGTGAGAGCAGCTGAGAAGATCATTGGCACCTCTCTCCCCACCCTCCACGAACTTCACAACACCCGCCTCACCCGAAAAGCCCTCTGCATGGCAGGTGATTCCACCCACCCACTGCACAGCTTCTTCAGTCTGCTGCCATCAGGAAGGAGACTGCGGAGTCTCCGGGCCAAGACCAGCCGACTGAGGGACAGCACCATCCACCAGGCGGTCAGGATCCTCAACTCGCTTCCTGTTCTGCCCCCCCTCTCACGAACCTAACCCCCCCCCCCCCCCCCCCCCCATCAATACCATAACTTACATCCCCATTTATCTTTTCAACGCACATATCACTTTAATCTACAATATAACATAATCGTTTTTGCACTGCCGTCGTAATTAAACTGGTTTTTAATAAAGACTTCATAATCTGCACTGCCACTTTAGTGTTTTTATATTGGGACTTCTATTTTTAAAATTCTTCAAGTGGTAATTCTTACTTCTATATTTTCATATTTGTGTCAGTGTGTATATATATTTGCGCTTCAGAGAGTGTTTATCCTTATTCTATTTTATATTCTTTTATTCTAGGTTATTGTTAATTAATGTTTTATGTTGCACCATGGGTCAGAGAGTAACGCAATTTCAATCCTCTGTATGTCCTGTACATATTGCAGTTTTGACAATAAAGCAACTTTGACTTTGACTTGACTTTGACTTTGAAATGAATGGGGCTCTATGGGATGTTTGGAACTATACAGAGCTCCACAACCCGGAAGCTGCACAGAAAATATGTCCCGCCCCCTTTCCAACGGTTCCCTATGGGAGTGTCGCCACTCTGTTCTCTCTACCGCTCTGGGTTCACGTTAAACAGTTAGTTGCAGATTGGAGCAGCATTTCTAACAAAATGAGAGATAATTCAGTCTTGTCTTTACAAAAAAACGCTTTCACAAAGCGTTCACTTGAAGGAAAAAAAGTTAAAAAAAAAGGGGCAAAATTCATGTTCAAATAGTGCTACTTTTAAAGGCTTGTTTTTTTATTGTTTTGTTGTTAATTTATTGTTTTGTTTGCGCCCCCCTCAAATTTTTTAGCACCACTGCTCGAACGTGAAAACAGATTGTTCTGCAGTTACTGTCCTCAACGAGCAGCGGGTCCTGCCGTCAGCCCCTCCGCCGTCCCAAAGCACGGGCGGTCAGTATCACAGTCAGATTGGGCGGTTTTCCACCAAAATGAGAGGATTTTGTTGGAAATTGGCACTTTGGCAGGTGGACAAAATTTGGGCTGGTTTGTAATCATTTTGGCAGCTTAAAATATAAATAAAAAAGCTATTGCTAAAGCAGGTGGAATATAAATAGGTCTACCTTCTCCCACCACATCCAACCCGTTGTCAAAAGTGTGATTGACAGGTTATTCTTTCCAGTCCAAGACACTGTTGCCACGCCCATCAATACACTGATTCATATGTTAGACAAGTGATTTGAGTTGAATATGAAGGTAAGCAAGTCTCGTACATACAACCTCTCATATGTACGAAAGGGAAAACTTTCATTGCTTGCAAGTTTGTTTGTTTTTTACATGCAAAGGGTTGTGTGTCCTAACAAATCATTCATTTTACAAACTTGGCAGGCTACTTTAAAGACATGCAAGCATAATTTGTCCTTTATAATGTATAATTACTGATCTGTACATTTTGAGATATTAATTTGTAGGTCATGAAGGTTTAACTGGTTTATTATTTGTGAAATGCTAAACACCATCTGCTTTTCCTGTGTTTTGGGCGTTTTATCATGCATTTTGGCTGAAAATTACTGTCGCAATCTGGCAACCCTCCCCAGAGTAGCTCAGTGTTGTCTTAAAAAACAAAAACAAACCACGAATTAACAGAAGAATGTTCATTTGTAGTTCTAAACATATTTAGGGTGTTTTTACCCACTTTTTGTCTCTCCCACGATGTTATTCCTCTCTTCTACAGCGTCAATTACATGCAAATGGACCATATGCAAATTAGGCGATGACGTCATTTAGCGACTTCTAGCGACTTTTAGGACAGCCAATAGCTACTTTCCTTACTGAGGAGTTGGCAACACTGGGTTTCTTCCCAGCCACTACCAGTCTGCACACTGCTCCGTTATCTTGGTTTTTGCGAACGCTTCTTTGTCATAGAGACAGGAAGGAGGTGGAGACAGGAAGGAGACAGGAACCAGGAACAGGAACCAGGTTTTAGGCAGGAGGTAACAACTCCTGCCTTCAACCTGGTTCCACACCACCTTCCTGTCTCCAGTGCTCCTGCCGGTACCTCCTGCCTTCAACCTGGTTCCACACCTCCTTCCTGTCTCCAGTGCTCCTGCCGGTACCTCCTGCCTTCAACCTGGTTCCATACCACCTTCCTGTCTCCAGTGCTCCTGCCGGTACCCCCCGCTTTCATCCTGGGTCCACACCACCTTCCTGTCTCCAGTGCTCCTGCCGGTACCTCCTGCTTTCAACCTGGTTCCACACCACCTTCCTGTCGCCAGTGCTCCTGCCGGGTTCCCCCTGCCTTCCTCCTGGGTCCATACCACCTTCCTGTCTCCAGTGCTGCCGCCGGTTCCTCCTGCCTACTTCCCAGTTCCTTCTCCACTCCTCCCGAGAACTGCCCGCTTCCTTCTCAGCTGACTGGTCCCCCTGCTGCAGCTCCCCAGTGCCTCACACTTTTAGTATTTTATTTTGAATTATTAAATAAACTGGTTAACTCTGCTTCTGTGTCTGTGGTTGGTGTTCGCCTCGTGATTCCAAACAAACCTTTATTGGTATAGTGCCAAACCTAACAGGTGTCATTTTTGTTTAAATGTGACAAAAAGCCATTTACACTTTCAGTGAATGCTTTTATCCAAAGCTTACAGTACTGAGACCGTTATACAGTCTGAGCAATCGAGGGTTAAAGGCCTTGCTCAAGGACCCAACAGCAGCAACCTGGCAGTGGTGGGGCTTGAACCAGCGACATTCTGATTACTAGTCCAGTACCTTAACCACTAGGCTAAACTGCTAGTTGTAGCATGTACAGAATGAGGCCTGGAAAATATGTTGCATGCTTCAAGGTACCTTGAAACTCAATGTTAATTGGTTCTGGGAGTGGCATTGAGTTTCAGAGTATTTTTTTCCCACAAGGATGTTTGGAGAACCTGTTAATGCATCCATGGTCCCGTAGAACTGCAGATATTTTAGGCTCATGTAAAATAATGAGGTTGTTTTTGACACTTATACACTGAAAATAATACAAATATAAAATAAAAGCACTGAAATACTATTAAAAACTGTTAAAAATCAATATAAAAATACAATAAAAGCTGCACTTACTTCCTTACTTCTGTTTCCTTACACTTTTAAATACCGTGTTCCGTTCAGTACCAGCACATTCACATAAGTGACAAAATGCAGATTCGTCTCATATTCACACTTTGATGTTTTTCCGCACCGCTCAAGCCGAGTGCTGAACAAAGCGGCTGTTCATTGTTAGTTTAAAATTAAATTAAAACTTTAAGACTTTTAATTAAAACTTCACTAAAAAAGTTTAAGTGAAACGTCGAGTTTAAAGGTACAGATTTCTCCACGAAGGGCGTTGAGTTTCAAATATTTCGAGTTTAGTGGACGTTGAGTTACAAGGTACCACATGTACAGTGTATCACAAAAGTGAGTACACCCCTCACATTTCTGCAAATATTTTATTATATCTTTTCATGGGACAACACTATAGAAATGAAACTTGGATATAACTTAGAGTAGTCAGTGTACAACTTGTATAGCAGTATAGATTTACTGTCTTCTGAAAATAACTCAACACACAGCCATTAATGTCTAAATGGCTGGCAACATAAGTGAGTACACCCCACAGTGAACATGTCCAAATTGTGCCCAAAGTGTCAATATTTTGTGTGACCACCATTATTATCCAGCACTGCCTTAACCCTCCTGGGCATGGAATTCACCAGAGCTGCACAGGTTGCTACTGGAATCCTCTTCCACTCCTCCATGATGACATCACGGAGCTGGTGGATGTTAGACACCTTGAACTCCTCCACCTTCCACTTGAGGATGCGCCACAGGTGCTCAATTGGGTTTAGTCCATCACCTTTACCTTCAGCTTCCTCAGCAAGGCAGTTGTCATCTTGGAGGTTATGTTTGGGGTCGTTATCCTGTTGGAAAACTGCCATGAGGCCCAGTTTTCGAAGGGAGGGGATCATGCTCTGTTTCAGAATGTCACAGTACATGTTGGAATTCATGTTTCCCTCAATGAACCGCAGCTCCCCAGTGCCAGCAACACTCATGCAGCCCAAGACCATGATGCTGCCACCACCATGCTTGACTGTAGGCAAGATACAGTTGTCTTGGTACTTCTCACCAGGGCGCCGCCACACATGCTGGACACCATCTGAGCCAAACAAGTTTATCTTGGTCTCGTCAGACCACAGGGCATTCCAGTAATCCATGTTCTTGGACTGCTTGTTTTCAGCAAACTGTTTGTGGGCTTTCTTGTGCATCAGCTTCCTTCCGGGATGACGACCATGCAGACCGAGTTGATGCAGTGTGCGGCGTATGGTCTGAGCACTGACAGGCTGACCTCCCACGTCTTCAACCTCTGCAGCAATGCTGGCAGCACTCATGTGTCTATTTTTTAAAGCCAACCTCTGGATATGACGCCGAACACGTGGACTCAACTTCTTTGGTCGACCCTGGCGAAGCCTGTTCCGAGTGGAACCTGTCCTGGAAAACCGCTGTATGACCTTGGCCACCATGCTGTAGCTCAGTTTCAGGGTGTTAGCAATCTTCTTATAGCCCAGGCCATCTTTGTGGAGAGCAACAATTCTATTTCTTACATCCTCAGAGAGTTCTTTGCCATGAGGTGCCATGTTGAATATCCAGTGGCCAGTATGAGAGAATTGTACCCAAAACACCAAATTTAACAGCCCTGCTCCCCATTTACACCTGGGACCTTGACACATGACACCAGGGAGGGACAACGACACATTTGGGCACAATTTGGACATGTTCACTGTGGGGTGTACTCACTTATGTTGCCAGCTATTTAGACATTAATGGCTGTGTGTTGAGTTATTTTCAGAAGACAGTAAATCTACACTGCTATACAAGCTGTACACTGACTACTCTAAGTTATATCCAAGTTTCATGTCTATAGTGTTGTCCCATGAAAAGATATAATGAAATATTTGCAAAAATGTGAGGGGTGTACTCACTTTTGTGATACACTGTATATGCTTACATGTCAACGGTCCATTTTATTTTTGGCCCAGAGAGCTCAACATCCATTTTTCCATTAAACAAAAACCCTGAACTCATCTAAACAAATTACTTTCTTTATGCATTTTCTCCCTTTTTTTAGAGCGTCCAATTGCCCGATTGTGTCATGCTTCCTCTTCACCAGTGCCGATCCCTGCTCTGATTGAGGAGAATGAAGCTAACCCACGCCCCCTCCGACACGTGGGCAGCAGCCGTATGCATCTTATCACCTACACTTTGACGAGTGCAGTGCAGCTCAGCACTGTGTACGGAGAGACGCACCCTGAGAGCACTCTTTTCTAATCTCTGTGCAGGCGCCATCAATCAGCCAGCAGAGTTCGTAATTGCACCAGCCATGAGAGAGAGAGAGAGAGAGACCCCATCTGGCTTAATCCCACCAATCTGAACAACAGGCCAATCATCGTTCATGTGGCTGCCCAGCCTCAGACGGCAGGCAGAGCTGAGATTCAATATGATGTATTGGAGATCCAGCTCTGGTTCTTACCGCTGCGCCACCTGAGCGGCCACAGTTGCATTTCTTGATGCAGTGGTGGACTCTGTTAGCTGACAATGGTTTTCTGAAGTACTTTAAGCCCATGTGGTTATATTTATCACACTGTCATGCCATCTGACAGCCATACACAGACTGAGACCTCACCAGATTTCCTGAATCTTTTCACAATATCATGAACAGTAGATGGTTAAAAAAAACTAAATTAATGGCAGTGTTGCATTGAGAACTGTTCTTTTTGTTTGCAGAGGCGGCATCAAACCCAAAGTACTGATTTTTGTTCCTTATTTGTTTCTCTGTTCCGTTACCACTGATCATTTAAAATAAGGAAATTGCAATCTATCTTATGTTGTAATAAGCAAATACGTAGGGTGTGGTCATTTAAAGTGTCACTGTTTAAAGTGTCATCTTAACGTCTGCAGAGGTGGACGACCTATGATCATACTGGTTTACAGTAATGTGGGTTGGTTATGACACTTCACATTATTTTGAATATTTCCTTGTATGAACGGTGGTCACATGGTTTTTACTTCCTTTATTCTCTGTTGGACATTGAATTACATTCTCTCCTGTCAGTCTGAACCTTACTGTAAAACCTAATTATCATAATAATAATCCGCCTAAATTTATCTTAGAATAAAGCCAAAGCTACACCGATCAGCCATAACATTAAAACCACCTCCTTGATTCTACAATTACTGTCCATTTTATCAGCTCCATTTACCATATAGAAGCACTTTGTATTTCTACAATTACTGACTGTAATCCATATGTTTCTCTGCATGCTTTGTTAGCCCCCTTTCATGCTGTTCTTCAATGGTCAGGACCCTTACAGAGCAGGACTTATTTAGGTGGTGGATGATTCTCAGCACTGCAGTGACACTGACATGGTGGTGGTGTGTTAGTGTGTGTTGTGCTGGTATGAACGGATCAGACACAGCAGCGCTGCTGGAGTTTTTAAACACCTCACTGTCACTGCTGGACTGAGAATCGTCCACCAGCCAAAAATATCCAGCCAACAGCGTCCCGTGGGCAGCGTCCTGGGACCACTGATGAAGGTCTAGAAGATGACCGACTCAAACAGAAGCAATAGATGAGCGATCGTCCCACAGTCCAAAAACATGTAGTCAGGTTAATTGGAGACACTGAACTCACTCACTTGTGTGTATGTGTGACTGCCCCGCGATGGACTGGCACTCTGTCCATGGTGTTAGTGTGCCTTGCGCCCATTGAAAAGCTGGGATAGGCTCCCGCACCCCATGACCCTGATTGGATAAGCGGTTAAGAAAGTGAGTGAGTGACTTTATACCCAATGATGATTCCCTCACATGTTACCAACTCACCCGCTTATTGTGGAACTTTATTATTCTATAAACTTTCGACTCTTATTCTGCCTCTGTCCCAACTTTTTTTGGAGTGTGTTGCAGGCATTAAATGCTAAATGAGTTTTCTATTTCTAAAATACAACATAAATGATCAGTGAAAACACTGGAAGTCTTAAATAAAGATTCAAGAGAATGAACACATCACAGATTCTTCTTTTATTGCATGATAACTTTCATAGAAATGCGGTTTGTAAAATGAACTCTTTAAAAAAGTCCACACCTTAGAATTGCACAACACCTTTTTACTGGTCCAGAGGTCTCACACACAAATGTACAACCCCAAATCTGAAAAAGTTGGGACAGTATGGAAAATGCAAATAAAATAAAAACACAGAGTTTCTTACTTTGACTTTTATTTAATGTCAGAAAGGATGAACCTGAGCTATTTCATGTTTTATCTGCTCAACTTCATTTCATTAATTAATGAACATCCATTCCTGCATTTCAGGCCTGCAGCACATTCCAAATTTAGGGCTAGTAATGAGGTGAAAAAACTAAATAATGATGTGATTCCAAACAGGTGATTGTGATCATGGTTTGGTACAAAAGCAGCATCCAGGAAAGGCTGAGAGTCTCTGATGAGTAAAGATGATCAGAGGATCCAGTTTGTCCACAAATGTGTGAGAAAATGAAATGTTAAAAAACAATGAACCTCAAAGAAAGATTAGAAGGGATTTGCATGTTCTCCCTCTACAGTGCAGAATATCATTAAAAGATTCAAGGAATCAGGAGGAATTTCAGTACATAAAGGCCGAGTGCGAGCTTAATCTGAACGCTCGTGATCTTCCATCCCTCAGACGGCGCCGCATCAAGAACCTCCACTCAACACTAGCTGATATAACCACATGGGTGAGGGATTAGTTTATCAAACCTTTATCAAGCTCTACAATACACAGTTACATGCGGTTTTATACATTTTCCATACTGTCCCAACTTTTTCTGATTTGGGGTTGTAAAATACATCTACTGTATTTTGGTTTTTGTGTTGTTTTTTCTAATTAGTGTGCAAGCTTTTACACTCATAACCCCAATGTGTTTAGGAAAATTCAACACTTTTGCTTTTATGTTATCTGGGATTTGGTGCCTTTTGGACCTTAAAACATTTTGAAAATGAACATTCTGGACATTCTGACATAAAATTAGGCATTAGCTAGCGAGTGAGCAAAACATTGTGTTTAGTATTTGAAAGTGTTCATTATTTCAGTAAGATGTTTAGAAAATTGTATTGTTTAAAATGTACTTAATAAATATAATGATCAGTACTGGGGACACAAAAGGCACCGAATTGTAGGAATGACCCAGTTGTTGTTGTTGTCTAACTTTTCATTCTGCAATATTATATTCGGCGTAAGCCGCCTTTCTAACATAATGACTTTCTCCAAAAGGTTGGAATGAGCTGAGCGGACAAAATAATATTCTGAATATGAAGCAGAAAGAGGATTTAGAGTGAAGGAATTGAAATGATAGAGTAAATCTGATGTAAATGGAACATAAAGGTCAGGAACTGCAGGAAAAACAACAACTAGAGGTTGATTTCTATTCGAGGCCACATTAAATCATACAGAAAGCAAACATACGTGTTTTTAATTTTGGAATACGCCTTTCGCCACCCCATCTGTAGAATATTTAACTATTCAACAAACCAGGGAATAGTAAGGTACAGGGAAAGGTACGAGCGATGACTAGGTAAGAAGAACGGCAGGGAAAACAGAGGATGAGGGCATGAAATGGATTAAACTAGGTAAAGGGAGAAAGAGGAGGGGCGAGTGATTAAGGAGATAGAGATGCTTTACGGAGTCGTTTCCCCAGCCAGAGAGCAAAGCAGATCTCCAGATACGGCTGGATTTAAGGAAATCGACGTGAGTGTTCGGAATAATGTCAGCGGAAGCAAAAAGCATGGATACGATCGAAGTCCCGCAGAACAAGATTGTGAAACAGGTGAGTGTGTTTCCCTGTCTAAATACACACCTTTATATGGATGTATGTTATAATGTGTTTGATTATGTACTTGGCGCAACAGGTAGTGTTGATGCCGCACGTGTCCATAGTCCTGAGTTCAGATCTCGGTTTAGTCACGGTGGAGTCTTTAAATTGCAATCCAGAATAAGTTCCTCCTATGAGCAGAGTGTTAGATGGTCAGCAAAGGACTGGCATCCATTCAGGGTGTATTTCTGGCAACTGGACACTTGTCCGAGAGAGCAGGCGCTAGTCCGCAGCCCTCGTTGGAGGAAAAGGAATTGTAACAGAAAATTCGATAGGAAAAAGGCAGTGGTAGCACAGTGGTTAATGAACTGCACTAGTAATCATAAAGTTGCAAGTTCAAGACCCATCATCACCAAGTCGGTTCCTTGGTTGGTCCCACTGCTCCTTGAGCAAGGCCATTAAAGAAAACTTGCACAAAAATAGATAAGAAAATATATATTATTTAAATCTTGTCATACTAATTCTATCAAGTTAAAAGTGTGCCTATTTACACCGACCAGGCATAACATTATGACAGGTGAAGTGAATAACACTGATTATCTCTTCATCACGGCACCTGTTAGTGGGGTTATATTAGGCAGCAAGTGAACATTTTATCCTCAAAGTTGATGTTAGAAGCAGGAAAAATGGGCGAGTGTGAGGATCTGAGTGAGTTTGTCAAGGACCAAATTGTGACGGCTAGATGACTGGGTCAGAGCATCTCCAAAACTGCAGCTCTCAAAAGTGGTCCAAGGAGGGAACAGTGGTAAACCGGCGACAGGGTCATGGGCGGCTCACTGATGCACGTGGGGAGCGAAGGCTGGCCTGTGTGGTCCGATCCAACAGACGAGCTACAAACTGCTGTAGAAGTTCATGCTGGTTCTGATAGAAAGGTGTCAGAATACACAGAGCAGCACAGTTTGTTGTGTATGGGGCAGCAAAAGGGGGACCAACTCAATATTAGAAAAGTGGTCATAATGTTATGCCTGATCTGTGTATCAAAAAGTTCCCATATAAAACTTTTACCAATTCCATAAAACTGTTATCTCAGTGTTTTCATCGTCTCGTTTATCTTCGTACAGGGATCGTTTAAGAAGAACATTGAGAAGCTGAAGAAATGGAGCACCTCTTCAGGTGGAAGTTTTAAACGACCCCCGAAAATGAAGACCCTCAGTCTGAACTCGCCCACCGACGATGATGACCAGGGCAAGGGAGCGCAAGAACGCAGAAAATTCAGACCCATAGTGGCGTCTGTTTTCGGTCAGGTAAGACTAAAGGGCAGCTCGTGTTGCTTAATGTTCCATGTCAGTCCTGAAAGATTCAAACAAAACATAAATATAAGAATCTGAATTGTGAGTGTTGAACTTCACTTCATCTATCACTAAGGTCCTACCTAATTCACGACCGCGAAAATCGCGTCATGGACCGTGAAACAATCTGTTTCCCATGTAATGTGCAATTTGCTGGGAAATTCTAACTTTAAGGTTTGTGTTTAGCGATTTAACATTTTCATCCGTGTTACATTCAAGTGCCTCAGGTTAACTGGTTGATTCGCAGGTGTCCTAGCAATCCTACAGCAATTCAGTTAGCCATCGGTTAGTCAAAACATCCAAGAGTTTGGAAAACTCCCAACCGATTCTGTGGACGCGGGGCGGGGGGATCAAAACACAGACCAGAATTTTCATCTTTGAGGCAGAACATGAAGCCTCGCAGCGTCGCTGGATGTTCTAGGTTTACATTCAACTATTCAGGCAGCTGTGCTGTGTGTCGTAGCTTCTGTTTATTCTATCATTCAATTTACGAGTGTAATTTAGTAACTGATGTGAAATGTGGCACTTTTCTTTAAAAATCCGTGACTGCAGGATGCTCGGCCTCACTACAGATGCCTCGCATTGGATGCCGGTCGTGTTTTTGAGGCCGTAGAGATGGTTGGATACATCAGTTATGATTTAGTACATTGAGATGATCCTGGATTGTAAATGAGTCTCAGTTTCAGCTGCCTTGTGACAAATATGTCTTCATAACAGGGCTGTAATCACAACGTCCCTCCAATATATTGATGCAAAAGCATAAATAACCATACTCTACTTACTATCTTTGTGTCATTTTTGAATCCATCGGTGCTCCCATTAGTTGCTCATGTGGCAGGAATGTTTTAGAATGGCAGGAAGCCCCCCCCTAACCCCCCACTCCCAGCAGATTACCTATTTGGCCCAATTTGACCACCAAGGTGTGTCCCTTCACTGCCCCTTTGTTTACGAGTCTGTACTTAGCACTCAATTCCTTGTGAATGGAGTTATAGAATAACTTGAGAGAAAGGACACGACTGAAACTCTTACCGGCTCATAATTGACTGCCTATATTTTTTTATACATCATTCTTTTATTTTCTCCTTGATAAATCCACACACCCACCTTGCAGGTGAAGAGAAGTGGCGCCTAGTTGGCCCAAAAGTCCTGCTACATTCCTGTTGTCCACCTATAAATCGGGACAGTGGTTTACACTTTGGTTACATTTATGACAGGAACGGTAGTTACTCATTACACAAGATTCATCAGTTCACAAAGTTATATCAAACACAGTCATGGACAATTTAGTGTTGCCAATTCACCTCACTTGCACGTCTTTGGACTGTGGGAGGAAACCGGAGCACACGGAGCAAACCTACGCGGACACGGCTACAGTGGTAGCCTAGTCAAGTCAAGTCAAATTTATTTATATAGTGCTTTTTACAATAGACATTGTCTCAAAGCAACTTTACAAAATCCAGGACCAACAGATACAAAAACCCCTGATGAGCAAGCCGAGGGCGACAGTGGCAAAAAAACTCCTTTAAAATTACAGGAAGAAACCTTGAAAGGAACCAGACTCAGCAGGGCCTGTCCTTCTTGGGTGGTCTGGAGGAAACTTTAAATAAATACGATTTACACAAATCATACAAACGCAGAATTAAAATGAACTAAAAGTTATAACTGGCAATAATAAATAAATAAATAAATAAATAGTAATAGAGTTATTATTCAGTCCAGTTTGTAATAAAGTTTGTTGTGAGTTCTTGACATTCTTGGTGCAAACTCGCCAGGTTTCCGTCACATCCGGCAGGAGCAGCATTGTTGGCACGGCAGTCTCGACTTCAATCCTTAACCTCGGATGTGTAAACAGGTTTTCATCAGAACCACCTCGGGGTAAAACAACAGAAAATGTAGTTAAAAATGTAAAATAAGAGTTGAGTAAAATATCAGTTTTACAGAGAGTTTTAGACTCCGGCAGCCCTAATTATTACAGCATAATTAAAAGAGAGAGCGAGCAGGTAACAAGATCATGACGGCTTTCACAGGACATCAGTGCCCACCTCCTCCACCGTCATCAATCCTGAGTGATCGAACAAGAGAGGCAGAACAACAGCAACCCAACATCCCTGATCACCACAAGTTTCTATGACCAAGAACCTCCAAGCTCTGCTTTTTTGTCTACACTAATCAAAAGCCTGAGAAAATAAATATGTTTTCAGTCTAGACTTTGAGACGTGTCCGAATCCCAAACAGAGGCAGGAAGATTATTTCAAAGTTGTGGAGCTTTGTAAGAAAATGCTCTTTCACCAGCCATGATCTTTTTAATTCTGGGAACTATAAGTAACCCTGCATCTTGTGAGCGAAGTGGACGCGCTGGGTTGTAGTTCACTCAGATACTGTAGAGCCAGACCATGTAGCGCTTTATAAGTTAGTAAAAGTATTTTGTAATTAATGCGGAATTTAACTGGCAGCCAGTAAAGAGATGATAGATCAGGAGTAATATGATCAAGCCTAGGGCTTTTTATTTGCAGCTACTTTTGGGTCCTTGAGCAAGGCCCTTAAGACTGCCTGCTCCAGGGCTGTCAGACAATAGCTAACCCTGCGTTCTGACCCCAATTTTCAAACAAGCAAAAAACACTTAATTGTACTGTACACATGTATATGTATATACAACAAATAAACGCATTCTTCTTTTTCATGAATTTGAACACTTAAGCTTCAAATAAAGACGTCATTACTTCTCAACTCAGCACAGATAATCCTATCGGCTCCTGCCAGCACCTCTTCACCATACTAAGCAAACGATCTAGCAATCTAACAACTGGGACAACATGGAAGGAAAAGTGGAACCAAGTGGTGGAGCGAACTTCCCCTCTCTGTCCAAAACTATCTCAATACACCGATCAGCCATAATATTAAAACCACCTCCTTTTTTCTACACTCACTGTCCATTTTATCAGCTCCACTTACCATATAAAATCACTTTGTAGTTGTACAATTACTGACTGTAGTCCATCTGTTTCTCTACGTGCTTTGTTAGCCCCCTTTCATGCTGTTCTTCAATGGTCAGGACCCCCAGAGGACCACCACAGAGCTGGTATTAGGTGGTGGATCATTCTCAGCAATGCAGTGACACTGACATGGTGGTGGTGTGTTAGTGTGTGTTGTGCAGGTATGTGTGGATGAGACAGCAGTCCTCACCATCACTGCTGGACTGAGAATAGTCCACCAACCAAAAATAACCAGCCAACAGCGCCCCGTGGGCAGCGTCCTGTGACCACTGATGAAGGTCTAGAAGATGACCGACTCAAACAGCAGCAATAGATGAGCGATCATCTCTGACTTTACATCTACAAGGTGGACCGACTAGGTAGGAGTGTCTAATAGAGTGGACAGTGAGTGGACACAGTATTTAAAAACTGTGTCTGATCCACTGATACCAGCACAACACACACTGCAGTGCTGAGAATGATCCACCACCTAAATAATACCTGCTCTGTGGTGGTCCTGTGGGGGTCCTGACCATTGAAGAACAGCATGAAACAGATCAGTAATTGTAGAACTACAAAGTGCTTCTATATGGTAAGTGGAGCTGATAAAATGGACAGTGAGTGTAGAAACAAGGAGGTGGTTTTAATGTTATGGTTGATTGGTGTATATCCAAGATGACAATTTAGACAATTTAGAATCGTTGCCACTGTTGGGCCCTTGAGCAAGGCCCTTAACCTTTAATTGCTTAGACAATCTACTGTCACAGTACTGTAAATTGCTTTGCATAAAAGCGTCTGCTCAATGCCAAAATAATATGTGTATTTTACCCATTATTCCACACTTCATTTTTGTTTTTTCTAAAGGGAGTTCAGCCACCCAACTCTGAGAGGGAACCACCCAGAACCCCAGCCCAACAGTCTCAGAGTCTCTGTCCAGTTTCCTTACAGTCTCATAATCACTCCTCATTTAGTATAGTGGAATGTGTGGCCTGCACTCGTAAACACATTTTTTTGGTGCAAGATTAAAGAAAGAGCACGACTTCCCAACCACTTCTACCCACGTGCTTTCTTCCCCAAATTAATTTCACATTCTTTTAATACAGGCAAAGAAAGATGACAAACACGAGTACTGTTAAAATGGCCTCTTTCTCTCTCTGTGTGTTTTCCTCCGCTTTCTTTTCACACTCACCCCTCACCCATTCGGGATTTGGCCCTAATCCATGAGCAGACCACCTTAGTAAAGCAGATGACCCAAATCCTACATAATAACACTCATACACAAGCACACGGCATCAAAACATTAGACGCTCTAAATCGTGCCGTTTTAAGACTGGCTGCCCAAATTGTACTACAGGATAAATCTGCTTACACACAAACACTCTCCTCTTAAACTCAGATATCACACAAATCTTGTTTTACGCCTAGTTCACACTACACGATTTTTACCCTGATTTGCCGGCTCGGGAGCAATTTGGCATTCGCTCGGCGATCGAAACTCGGCTCTCAATCGCTATGTGTGAACTACTCAATAACTCGATCCAACTGAAGGTAATTATCTAGCTTGCTAGATATCTGAATATGAGTCGCCCGACTGGCAATGAGTGCTATGTCGAACAGCCAATGAGAACGTAAGATATGGTGTGAGGGGAAATGCAGGGGAGGAGTGTAAAAGGTGGGACAGGGGCGTAATATAGTTTATATCAGAATACATCAGCACACACACAAGTTTTACAGTATTTCTGACCTTATTGTTCTCTACAAACCATAATACCCATGCTGCATTGAAAATAATATTTATTAACCTCCAACTCACTACAAAACAGTCCAAGCTGTTCGTGTTGCCAAATCCACTCAGATTTATTTATTTTTTCTCTTTGATTTTATGCTGCACATCAGCGCACAAACTTTGATCGCTCGCTACTTGTTGGCGTGTATTTTTGGACGTGGTATCATTAAACCCCTCGTCACTTCTCGTGTTTGTTTTCGTGACAGAACGTAGTTTGGGAGACCAGAGAAGCTCGCCCGCGATTCCAGTTGGTGATAGATGGTGTAGTGTGTGACCCCCTATCGCCGATCAGTCGTGTAGTGTGAAATACACCCCGACTTGAAAGACTCCCGATTACAAGAGATCCAGTCGTGTAGTGTGAACTTGGCATTACTCGTTCTATAGTTTGTTTATGTTTATTTATTTATTAGGATTTTAATGTCATGTTTTACACTTTGGTTACATTCATGACAGGAACGATAGTTACTCATTACACAAGATTCATCAGTTCACAAGTTTATAATCAAACACAGTCATGGACAATTTAGTGCCTCCAATTCACTTCACTTGCACGTCCCTGTACTGTGGGAGGAAACCGGAGCACCTGAGGAAACCCACGCGGACACAGGGAGAACATGCAAACTCCACACAGAAAGGACCCGGACCGCCCAACCTGGGGATCAAACCCAGGATCTTCTTGCTGTAAGGCGGCAGTGCTACCCACTTAGCCACCGTGCCGCCCACTCGTTCCATAGTAAATGAATTTACAGCACATTACTCTCAATGGTAAAAGCGAGGGCTCTGGAATATTAGTTGGAAGGTTAAGGGATCAAAACTGTTGCAGCCGCTGTTGGACCCTTGAGCAACACCCTGACTCTGTGCTCTGACCCCAGCTTCCAAACCAGCAGGGGAACATGTGGGTTCTTCAAAAAGTTTCAGCACTTTTTTAAATTTCTAAAACAAATCACATCACTTTTCTACATTGTTGGCTTACGATGCATTTTTCCAGCGTCGTACCGATTTTTTAATGCCGTCAGCAAAACATGTTGTTGGTTGAGCTCGTAGCCACTGATGCAGCGCTGCTTTCACATCATCATCACATAAAAATCTTCTTCCCCTTAAAGCTTCTTCGAGCGTCCAAAAAGGTGGAAATCAGATGGAGCTAAATCTGGACTATAAGCGTCTCTCAGTCTCTCAGACTGGTGTAAGAATTTCACCCTCCATGTTTTTGGGATGTGCAAGTAATTAAGAAACTACTCAGTTCCACAATTAAGTCACGATGTCGGTCACCTTCAAGTTTGTTTTGCTTTCACACCCCGTTTGTCTCTGCCTCCTCCCTTTAACAGGGATTAGTCCTTGTAATAATCAGTCACAGCTGTTCCTCATGTCTCCATTATTACTCTGTGTATATATCACACGGTGCATCCAGTGTCTGTGTTTGTTGGTATGTGGTTCTTGCTAGTCCTAATGCTGGGTTCCTGTCCAAGTTCCTGTCTGTGCTCCTTTCTTTGTTCTGATTTGTACTGTTGGTTAGTTAGCTCGGATTAGCATTAGCCTAGAAAATAGTATGTTCTGTTTTGATCTAGTTTATATCAGGTTCGGTTAGTTTAGAATTCTGTTCCTTGTTTTTTAGTCAGAAGAGTTAGCCTAGCTTAGCAGAGGGTTATGTCTTTGTTTATTTTTATTGTTCAGTCTTGTTCCTTGTTCAACAGTCCTATTGCTCGTGTGTGTTTAGAATGTCTGAGTGTTTTTTTTTTTGTCATAGGCTGCATCCAAAAAGACATCCTATATGTAACACAGTGTAGAACTATACCACTGGTAGTGCACTGATTAGTATGGTGAAGTGCAATTATACATGTATATCTTTTAGTTTTGCTTTAATGAGCATTGATCAGCTTTAAAAATTAAATTAAATTGGTTTAGCTTTAGAGGACATCATCTAGACCCACCATTCAGCCGAAATGTCTCATATTTCTTCAAAGTTAATGTTGTTAGAGATAAATTCTGGCCCTGTTACCAATAATCAGTTTAAAGCTACAACACACATTCAGTAAAGGGAAAGCATTTAATATATTTGCAAAACTTAAACTCAATAGGTCAATAAGCTCAAACAAAAAGTGCACATTCAATATTCAAAATTCTAATACTTTTGAACAGAATACTAAGACTTTATTTTTCTGTTCTAAAAGTCAAGTCAAATTTATTTATATATCGCTTTTACAATAGACATTGTCTCAAAGCAACTTGACAGAATCCAGGACCAACAGACCAAAAACCCCTACTGAGCAAGCCGAGGGCGACAGTGGCAAGGAAAAACTCCCCTAAAATTACAGGAAGAAGCTGGGATCTCGAATACATCGTATCGGATCTCAGCTCTGCCTGCCGGCTAAGGCTGAGCGGCCACATGAACAACGATATGGGCGAGACTAAGCCGGATAGGGTCTCTCTCTCATAACCAATGCAATTACGACCTCTGCTGGCTGATTGATGGCGCCTGCACAGAGATGAGAAAAGAGTGCTCTCAGGGTGTGTCTCTCCGTACACAACGCTGAGCTGCACTGCACTCATCAAAGTTCAGGTGATAAGATGCATACGGCTGCTGCCCATGTGTTGAGAGGAACCAGACTCAGCAGGGACCCCCGTCCTTCTCGAGTGGCCTGGAGGAAACTTTAAATAAATAGGATTTACACAAATCATACAAACACAAAGTTGTTTATTTATTGTCTGTTTTAACACTGTTTTATCCTGATCAGGGTTGCAGAGAGGGTTAATAAAAAGCACCTTGTTTCGTATCTCAAATTAACCTGACTGCTTGTCTTTGTACTGTGGGAGGAAACCCACACAGACACAGAGAGAACATGCAAACTCCACACAGAAAGGACCCAGGCCTCCCGGTGGGGGAATCAAACCCATAACCTTCTTGCTCTGAGGCAACAGCTCTGAAGCTTAACAATTACTAAAACAATTCAGACCCATTTTGCATTTTCTCAGCTTGTTTATTGTCTTACTAACAGATGATTAATACTATCTCAGTGCTCTAATTCTGCCAATGGAGTCCATTTAAAGAAATGTGTCCCATAGATTGTAAAACAACAATACTTTTTGTAAGTAATTCTTCTACAGATATTTTGTAAGGACAAAACAAGCAAAAAACAAAAAGCTTTCTACCAGATAATGTACAAGAGACCCGTCAAAGAGTTATTGAAGCTGAATGAAACAGCATTAACAGCATTAAAGGTAAACATATTTGCTCCTTTGTTGGGTTTAATGCTCTAATTTTGCAAGAAATGTGTCCTATAGATTATCTAAAAATATATAATTTAGTAAGTACAACCCCAAATCAGAAAAAGTTGGGACAGCATGAAAAATGAAAATAATAAAAACCCAGAGTTCCTTACATTTACTTTGAGTTTTATTTGATGAACCTCAGGATGAACCTGAGATATTTCATCTTTTATCTGCTCAACTTCATTTCATTTATTAATAAACATCCATTCCTGCATTTCAGGCAGAATTCCAAAAAAAGTTGGAACAGTAAAGCATTTACCACTTTGCAATGTTGTCGTTCCTTTTCACCCCTTAAAAGAGGTTTCGGCACCGAGGAGACCAAGTGATTTAGTGTTTCAGCTTTTATTTTGTTTCGTTCTTCCTGCAAACACGTCTTAAGATGTGCAGCAGTACGGGGGGTCGTCGTTGTTTCAAAATCCTCCACACGTTTTCTATTGGGGACAGGTCAGGACTGCAGGCAGTACCCGTACCCTCTTCTTCCGCAGCCATGCCTTTGTAATGTGTGCAGCAGGTGGTTTTGCATCGTCTTGTTGAGAAATGCTGGACGTCCCTGGAAAAGACGACGTCTTGAAGGCAGCACATGTTGCTCTAAGATCTCAATGTACTTTTTTTCTGCATTAATGCTGCATCACAGAGTGTAAATGACCTTTACCAAGGGCACTGACACGCCCCATACCATGACAGACCCTGGTACTGACACACCCCCATACCATGACAGACCCTGGTACTGACACACCCCCATACCATGACAGACCCTGGTACTGACACACCCCCATACCATGACAGACCCTGGATTTTGGGCTTGTTGCTGATAACAGTCTGGATCCTTTTCATCTTTGGTCCGGAGCACACGGTGTCCATTTTTTCCAAAGAAGACCCAGAATGCTGATTCATCTGACCACAATACACGCTTCCACTGTGTGATGGTCCATCCTAGATGCCTCAGAACCCAGAGACCACTGCTTCTGGACATGGTTAACATAAGGCTTCTTTTTTTGCACAGTAAAGTGTGAAGTATGATTAGTGCAGTAACTCTGTATTGTAGAGCTTGATAAAGGTTTGATAAACTAATCCCTCACACATGTGGTTATATCAGCTAGTGTTGAGTGGAGGTTCTTGATGCGGCGCCGTCTGAGGGATGGAAGATCACGAGTGTTCAGATTAATCTTGCACCCTTGGCCTTTACACACTAAAATTCCTCCTGATTCCTTGAATGGGTTAATGATATTCTGCACTGTAGAGGGAGAACATGCAAATCCCTTCCAATCTTTCTTTGAGGTTCATTGTTTTTAACATTTCAATCATTTTCTCACACATTTGTGGACAAACTGGATCCTCTGATCATCTTTACTCATCAGAGACTCTCAGCCTTTCCTGGATGCTGCTTTTGTACCAAACCATGATTACAATCACCTGTTTACAATCACATCATCATTTAGTTTTTTCACCTCATTACTAGCCCTAAATTGCCCCCGTCCCAACTATTTTTGAAATGTGTTGCAGGTCTGAAATGCAGGAATGGATGTTTATTAATAAATAAAATGAAGTTGAGCAGATAAAACATGAAATATCTCAGGTTCATCCTGTCTGACATCAAATAAAAGTCAAAGTCAATGTAAGAAACTCTGTGTTTTTATTTTATTTGCATTTTTCATGCTTTCATGCTCTGATTTGAGGTTGTAATTGTTCTAGTGACTTTTTAAGGGTGAAACAAACAAACAAAAAAGCTTTCTAATAGATAATCTACAACGATTAAAAACTAAATAATTTACTGTAGATTAGTAAATAATGAAACAGCCGGCCATGTTTCACACACTCAGCATCAAACAGAAGTTTAGCATACTCATCATTTTAAATATTAATAGTGTTTTGTGTTTTACTGAGTTCTTATATTTGGATCTTTGGCTCTCTACCAGACTCATAACACCAGTCCATTTATTCCCTCTCTTCAACAGCACCAGGATTTTACTCCCCGTGTAATCTGAAATGTTTAGGATTAAAAGACCTCGAGTGGCCTCTGATTTCCTCCATTTTGCCCTCCCTTCCCTCTCTCATCTACCATCATCTCCTTGTTTCACTGTTAAATCACTCACTTGCAGCACTATATAGGAATAGTTGGTGATGCATAGTAGGAAAAGGGTAGAAATGGTACAGCAGAAGGATGAGAAGCAATAGAGACGAGGATAAAGGGAGGAAAAATGAGCAGAGTGAGGTGTAAATGACTGGATGTTGGGGAGTATTTCTGATCTGGATCCAACTCTATATGGGCTTCGTATTAACAGCAACTCTGTTATCATTACTAATCACTACTACCATTATTTTGGCTGATGTAAGTAACTGCACTGACGGATCAACGTTTGCGTAACATCAGTTCACAGGAAACAGTGAAAGGTAACAAACTGGGATTAGGAGGGTGGAGGGTCAGGAACGTAAGAAGATAAGTACAGGCGAGGGGAGAGAGTGTAAATGGGAGCCAAGACATCCAAAATGGGCAATATGAAAAAGGTAAGACGTTTAATTTATTAATATACAGCATGACAACTTTTGTGGTTGTATATTAATATTAAAAAAGAGATACATTTGGAAATATTAAACACAAAAGAGCTTTAGCATGTCTTATCGGTGTATGCTTCGTCTTTAGAAACTATTAAGCCTTGTATTAATGTTAACATTAAAACCACCTCCTTGTTTCTACACTCACTGTCCATTTTATCAGCTCCACTTACCATATAGAAGCACTTTGTAGTTCTACAATTACTGACTGTAGTCCATTTATGGACTTATGCGTTAATTTATGGACTTTATGCGTTAACACGCAGCGGCTGCTCTGGGGTCGAAAAAACGGTGTTTTTTTGTTGTTTTCAGGAAAAGTTTGTAAGTTTGTTTAAGACAGTTTTGTTTATAAACGTATGGAAACCACTTTTGACTTAGTTTACAACCGCCAGACACTGCTACAATTGAGAAAACAGTCAGAAACCAACCTGCAAGATGATCTGCAGCGAACTCTGCATGAACTCTGCCTACTTCGCGAACCAGACCTGCAGTCCTCGGTGTTACCTGAAGCAGGGGACCGGGGGAGGGGGCGCTGCAAGCGGTGCTCGAGGAAGCAGAAGCGTGGAAAGCGAGCTGGGGTCCGTGCTAGGCTAAAAGCTAACCCAAGCCGGCCGGCTCTACCATCGTTATTCCTCGCAAATGCATGCTCTCTGGAGAATAAACTGGACTGTATCAGACTTCAGCGAACTACCCAATGTGAGTACAGGGACTGTTGTGTTTTAATTTTCACTGAAACATGGCTTAGCGACAACATTCCAGACAGTGCCATTCAGCTAGACGGGCTAGCATCGTATCGCGCCGATAGAAATGCAGCTCAGTCCGGTAAAACACGAGGAGGAGGCGTTTGTGTTTACATTAACACCGAATGGTGCAAGGACTCTGTGCTTGTTGTGGCGTACTGTTCTCCGATGGTGGAATTTGCTATTGTTAGATGCAGACCTTTTTATTTACCACGGGAATTCACCAGCGTGCTTATTGTCGCGGTGTATCTTCCGCCCAGCGCGAACACGAAGGAAGCATTGAACGAACTTTACAGAGCCATCAGCGAACTGCAGAACACTCATCCAGACGGACTGTTTATTATCACTGGGGATTTTAATCATGCAAATCTCAAGTCTGTTCTCCCTAAATTCCATCAGCATGTGGACTTTGCTACGAGAGGAGCGAACACGCTGGATAATGTTTACACGAACATTGCCGGTGCGTACCGGGCGGAGCCCCGCCCCCACCTCGGATACTCAGACCACATCTCTGTAATGCTAATCCCAGCATACAGAGCACTCGTCAGGCGCTCCAGACCTGTACAGAAACAGGTGAAAACCTGGCCAGAAGGATCCATCTCTGCTCTTCAGGACTGTTTTGAGTGCACTGACTGGGACATGTTTAGGGAGGCTGCAACATACGGCGATTACACTGATCTAGAGGAGTACACGACTTCAGTGACCTGCTACATCAGCAAATGCATTGAGGACGTCACTACCACTAGTACCATCACTTCCAGACCCAACCAGAAGCCGTGGATGACTCCAGAGGTGCGTGCACTGCTGAGGGCCCGAGACTCCGCTTTTAAAGCAGGTGACCAGCCGGCTCTGAGAACAGCGAGAGCCAGACTGTCCCGGGCAATCCGAGAAGCAAAGCGCGCACACGGCCAGAACATCCACAGCCACTTCCAGAACAGCGGTGACACACGGCGCTTGTGGCAGGGCATCCAGGCCATCACCAACTACAGGATGACTCCACCCGTCTGTGACAGTAATGCCTCCCTTCCAGATGCGCTGAATGACTTCTACGCTCGGTTCGAGGCGCAGAACAACATGTTGGCGAGGAAGACGATCCCACCTTGTGACGACCAGGTGCTTCGTCTCACCACAGCGGACGTAAAGAGAACTCTGCACAGAGTCAACCCACGGAAAGCTTCTGGACCAGACAACATTCCTGGCCGAGTGCTCAAAGGATGTGCAGACCAGCTGGCAGATGTATTCACTGACATCTTCAACATCTCCCTGAGCAGCGCCATCGTTCCAACGTGCCTCAAGACGACCACCATTGTACCCGTGCCAAAGAAGTCATCTGTGTCATGCTTCAATGACTATCGTCCCGTAGCACTCACGCCTATCATCATGAAGTGCTTCGAGAAACTAGTCATGAGGCATATTAAGACCCTACTGCCTCCCACCATGGACCCACTACAGTTTGCGTACCGTCCTAACCGCTCAACGGACGACGCCATATCCACTACACAACACCTGGCTTCTACACACCTGGACAGAAAGAACACTTACGTCAGGATGCTGTTCATAGACTTTAGCTCAGTATTCAACACCATCATTCCTCAGCATCTAATTGGAAAGCTGAGCACGCTGGGCCTGAACACCTCTCTCTGCAACTGGATCCTGGATTTCTTGACTGAGAGACCTCAGTCCGTCCGGATCGGTAAGAACACCTCCAGCACCACCACACTGAGCACCGGCGCTCCCCAAGGCTGTGTGCTCAGTCCACTGCTGTTTACTCTGCTTACGCACGACTGTACAGCAATGCACAGTTCGAATTCCATCGTTAAGTTTGCAGACGACACAACTGTGGTGGGACTTATCAGCAACAACGATGAGTCAGCGTACAGAGAGGAGATACAACATCTAACGGACTGGTGCCAAGTCAACAACCTGTCTCTGAACGTGGATAAAACCAAAGAGATGGTCATTGACTTTAGAAAGACACTAAGGGACCACTCCCCACTGCACATCGATGGCTCATCTGTTGAGATTGTCAAGAGCACCAAATTTCTCGGTGTTCATCTGGAGGAGAATCTCACCTGGACCCTCAACACCAGTTCTATCACCAAGAAAGCCCAGCAGCGTCTCTACTTTTTGAGAAGACTGAGGAAAGCTCATCTGCCACCCCCCATTCTCACCACGTTCTACAGAGGAACAATCGAGAGCATCCTGAGCGGCTGCATCACTGTCTGGTTCGGAAATTGTACTGCGTCGGACCGCAGGACTCTCCAGCGAGTAGTGAGGACAGCTGAAAAGATCATCGGGGTCGCTCTTCCATCTCTCACGGACATTTTTAACACCCACTGCATCCGCAAAGCTCTCAGCATTGTGGACGATCCAACCCATCCATCACATGGACTTTTTACTCTGCTCCGGTCTGGGAGACGATACCGCAGCATCCGGACTAACACAACCAGACTGTGTAACAGTTTTATCCCTCAGGCAATCAGACTCCTCAATTCAGTACTGTAACAATTTCCTACGGACATTTTTCTGCTGCCACACACTGAACTGTATTGACTATGTTACTTGCATTTTTTGCACACCTCCTGGAACTGCACAAGTAATTTCTGCACCTTACTTGTATTTTTGCACCTTATTTACTTTTTAGGCACCTTATCGGCATTGCCAATTTTACGCTGCTAATGTACAACATGTCACTACCTCATGAACCATTGTACCATCTATTCACCATCATGTACTAACACTTGTCTTTAGTCCTGTCTTCTAATTACTTGTTTATATTAGGGATAATTAGGAATATCTTTTGTAGTTATTTATTATAGGATTTTTTGTATTTATTGTTGTATTTACAGTGTTTTGTATTGTCTTGCACTTTTTGTACCGTGTTACACCGTGATCCTAGAGGAACGCTGTTTCGTTTCAATATGTACTTGTATGTAGCTGAAATGACAATAAAACCTCTCTGACTCTGACTCTGACTTTATTTCTCTGCATGCTTTGTTAGCCCTCTTTCATGCTGTTCTTCAATGGTCAGGACCCCCACAGGACCACCACAGAGCAGGTATTATTTAGGTGGTGGATGATTCTCAGTACTGCAGTGACACTGACATGGTGGTGGTGTGTTAGTGTGTGTTGTGCTGGTATGAGTGGATCAGACACAGCAGCGCTGCTGGAGAAATAATACAGAGCTGTGGGGGTCCTGACCATTGAAGAACAGGGTGAAAGCAGGCTAAAAAAAAGCATTCAGAGAAACAGATGGACTACAGTCAGTAATTGTAGAACTACAAAGTGCTTCTGTATGGTAAGTGGAGCTGATAAAATGGACAGTCAGTGTATATATATATATATACAGTGTATCACAAAAGTGAGTACACCCCTCACATTTCTGCAGATATTTAAGTATATCTTTTCATGGGACAACACTGACAAAATGACACTTTGACACAATGAAAAGTAGTCTGTGTGCAGCTTATATAACAGTGTAAATTTATTCTTCCCTCAAAATAACTCAATATACAGCCATTAATGTCTAAACCACCGGCAACAAGAGTACACCCCTAAGAGACTACACCCCTAAATGTCCAAATTGAGCACTGCTTGTCATTTTCCCTCCAAAATGCCATGTGACTCGTTAGTGTTACTAGGTCTCAGGTGTGCATAGGGAGCAGGTGTGTTCAATTTAGTAGTACAGCTCTCACACTCTCTCATACTGGTCACTGAAAGTTCCAACATGGCACCTCATGGCAAAGAACTCTCTGAGGATCTTAAAAGACGAATTGTTGCGCTACATGAAGATGGCCAACACCCTGAAACTGAGCTGCAGCACAGTGGCCAAGATCATCCAGCGTATGAAAAGAGCATCCAGCGTTCCACTCAGAACAGACCTCGCGTTGGTCGTCCAAAGAAGCTGAGTGCACGTGCTCAGAATCACATCCAACTGCTGTCTTTGAAAGATAGGCGCAGGAGTGCTGTCAGCATTGCTGCAGAGATTGAAAAGGTGGGGGGTCAGCCCGTCAGTGCTCAGACCATACGCCGCACACTACATCAAATTGGTCTGCATGGCTGTCACCCCAGAAGGAAGCCTCTTCTGAAGTCTCTACACAAGAAAGCCCGCAAACAGTTTGCTGAAGACATGTCAACAAAGGACATGGATTACTGGAACCATGTCCTATGGTCTGATGAGACCAAGATGAATTTGTTTGGTTCAGATGGTCTCAAGCATGTGTGGCGGCAATCAGGTGAGGAGTACAAAGATAAGTGTGTCATGCCTACAGTCAAGCATGGTGGTGGGAAGGCCATGGTCTGGGGCTGCATGAGTGCAGCAGGTGTTGGGGAGTTACATTTCATTGAGGGACACATGAACTCCAATATGTACTGTGAAATACTGAAGCAGAGCATGATCCCCTCCCTCCGGAAACTGGGTCGCAGGGCAGTGTTCCAGCATGATAATGACCCCAAACACACCTCTAAGACGACCACTGCTTTATTGAAGAGGCTGAGGGTAAAGGTGATGGACTGGCCAAGCATGTCTCCAGACCTAAACCCAATAGAACATATTTGGGGCATCCTCAAGCGGAAGGTGGAGGAGCGCAAAGTCTCGAATATCCGCCAGCTCCGTGATGTCGTCATGGAGGAGTGGAAAAGCATTCCAGTGGCAACCTGTGAAGCTCTGGTAAACTCCATGCCCAGGAGAGTTAAGGCAGTTCTGGGAAATAATGGTTGCCACACAAAATATTGACACTTCAGGAACTTTCACTAAGGGGTGTACTCACTTTTGTTGCCGGTGGTTTAGACATTAATGGCTGTATATTGAGTTATTTTGAGGGAAGAATAAATTTACACTGTTATATAAGCTGCACACAGACTACTTTTTATTGGGTCAAAGTGTCATTTTGTCAGTGTTGTCCCATGAAAAGATATACTTAAATATCTGCAGAAATGTGAGGGGTGTACTCACTTTTGTGATACACTGTATATGGAATGAAAACTACCATAGAGCAATGCAAGTGTACCTTTGGTCATTAATTTTTCACTTCAAATCCCAAAATTTAAAAGGTTTCAGTTTTCAGTTTCGCTTCAAATAACAAACACACATTGATAGTAATAGCGTGACAACATGATCTGACCCCTGTTCTGATTTTAGGGGTCAAGACAACATTACAACGTCCAGTACGAAAATCGCTTCCTCACTTTGTTTATTTTTTTGCAGATAGAGCAAATATGTGCACGTCACAAATACAAACACAAAAGTCAGGACAACAGGACACGTCATTATTATTACTTTTTTAACACTTGTGTTTGATTTACACTGTCTACATAATAATATAAGCATGTAAGCGAGTGCAGGTGCATGCGTGTTTATTTCCGATTAAACACTGCGGTCAAGTCAGCCTCCACTTCGAAATGCTCAGTCAAATCAGCCCCCACGTTGTTTCTAAGGATGTGCGTATACTAAACATTACGGTAATAGCGTCTGGTAAAACTGATAAAAAAAAGTCACTGACGACGTGAACCTGACTACATCAGTTAAAAATTTATCAGTTAAAAATATATAAATATATCAGTTAAAAAAATTAAAAATATATCGGTTACAAATATATATAAATATATCAGTTAAAAAAAATGAATATATCAGTTAAAATATATATAAAAATATTACTTAAAAATATGAATATATCAGTTAAAATATATAAAACTATATCAGTAAAAAATATGAATATATCATCTAAAAATAAAAATATAAATATATCAGTTAAAAATATATAAATATATCAGTTACAATTATATAAATATATTAGTTAATATATATATTAGTCAATTTTTATATCAGTTAAAAATTTAATAATTAAATAAACCAATTTCTTCCTACAAACTGTATTTGGGATACAATTTCAAGCTTTGAAAAAAAGAGTTGCTAATAACCTGACATTATTATTTTACTTTAAATTTAAAGTCAACTAAAATTTAATCTTAGCTCTTTAATTGTTATTGTTATTAAAAGGACTCTACTTGTTTCCACACAACAATTTCACTTTGTAATGATAGTACACCATCTGTAGTTTACACTCAGTTTATGTCAAGCAATTCTGATCTATCATTTCTAAATTAAGGCCTTTATATTGTCACATTTCTATAATTTTCACTCTAGACTGTTATTAAAAGAATTCTCTAGTTTCCACAAAACAATTCCACTTCAAAATAACAGTACACCATCTGTAGATGTCATTCAGTTAATATCAAGCAATTCTGATGTGTCATTTCTAAATAAATGCCTTTTATATTGTAATATTTGTATTATTTTCACTCTAGACTGTTATTAAAAAGAATTCTCTAGTTTCCACAAAACAATTGCACTTTATAATGATAGTACACCATCTGTAGATGTCACTCAGTTAATATCAAGAATTGCTGATGTGTCATTTCTAAATAAATGTATTTATATTACCACATATCTATTATTTTAACTCTAGACTGTTATTAAAAAGAATTCTCTAGTTTCAACAGTTTTGAAAACTACGAGTTTTCAATGTGTGTTTGTTGTTATTTGAAAACAAACTGAAAACTGAAACCTTTTCAAATGTGATGACCAAAGCACCTGCGTTGTGTTTGGCGGAGCAATGAGGAAAAAGCGGGGTCTTAGAGCCTGCCCTGTTTCATTCAAGTGTCCATTTGTATATCAAGTTTCATGAAACTCAATATATATAAATTGAAACCTGATATATATAAATTGAAACCTGATATATATAAATTGAAATTTGATATATATAAATTAAAACCTGATATATATAAATTGAAATCTGATATACAGTGTATCACAAAAGTGAGTACACCCCTCACATTTCTGCAGATATTTAAGTATATCTTTTCATGGGACAACACTGACAAAATGACACTTTGACACAATGAAAAGTAGTCTTTGTGCAGCTTATATAACAGTGTAAATTTATTCTTCCCTCAAAATAACTCAATATACAGCCATTAATGTCTAAACCACTGGCAACAAAAGTGAGTACACCCCTTAGTGAAAGTTCCTGAAGTGTCAATATTTTGTGTGGCCACCATTATTTCCCAGAACTGCCTTAACTCTCCTGGGCATGGAGTTTACCAGAGCTTCACAGGTTGCCACTGGAATGCTTTTTCACTCCTCCATGACGACATCACGGAGCTGGCGGATATTCGAGACTTTGCGCTCCTCCACCTTCCGCTTGAGGATGCCCCAAAGATGTTCTATTGGGTTTAGGTCTGGAGACATGCTTGGCCAGTCCATCACCTTTACCCTCAGCCTCTTCAATAAAGCAGTGGTCGTCTTAGAGGTGTGTTTGGGGTCATTATCATGCTGGAACACTGCCCTGCGACCCAGTTTCCGGAGGGAGGGGATCATGCTCTGCTTCAGTATTTCACAGTACATATTGGAGTTGGTGTCCCTCAATGAAATGTAACTCCCCAACACCTGCTGCACTCATGCAGCCCCAGACCATGGCATTCCCACCACCATGCTTGACTGTAGGCATGACACACTTATCTTTGTACTCCTCACCTGATTGCCGCCACACATGCTTGAGACCATCTGAACCAAACAAATTAATCTTGGTCTCATCAGACCATAGGACATGGTTCCAGTAATCCATGTCCTTTGTTGACATGTCTTCAGCAAACTGTTTGCGGGCTTTCTTGTGTAGAGACTTCAGAAGAGGCTTCCTTCTGGGGTGACAGCCATGCAGACCGATTTGATGTAGTGTGCGGCGTATGGTCTGAGCACTGACAGGCTGACCCCCCACCTTTTCAATCTCTGCAGCAATGCTGACAGCACTCCTGCGCCTAGCGTTCAAAGACAGCAGTTGGATGTGACGCTGAGCACGTGCACTCAGCTTCTTTGGACGACCAACGCAAGGTCTGTTCTGAGTGGAACCTGCTCTTTTAAAACGCTGGATGATCTTGGCCACTGTGCTGCAGCTCAGTTTCAGGGTGTTGGCAATCTTCTTGTAGCCTTGGCCATCTTCATGTAGCGCAACAATTCGTCTTTTAAGATCCTCAGAGAGTTCTTTGCCATGAGGTGCCATGTTGGAACTTTCAGTGACCAGTATGAGAGAGTGTGAGAGCTGTACTACTAAATTGAACACAACTGCTCCCTATGCACACCTGAGACCTAGTAACACTAACAAATCACATGACATTTTGGAGGGAAAATGACAAGCAGTGCTCAATTTGGACATTTAGGGGTGCAGTCTCTTAGGGGTGTACTCACTTTTGTTGCTGGTGGTTTAGACATTAATGGCTGTATATTGAGTTATTTTGAGGGAAGAATAAATTTACACTGTTATATAAGCTGCACACAGACTACTTTTCATTGTGTCAAAGTGTCATTTTGTCAGTGTTGTCCCATGAAAAGATATACTTAAATATCTGCAGAAATGTGAGGGGTGTACTCACTTTTGTGATACACTGTATATAAATTGAACGTTTTAAAGTCATGTACTATAAAACACTGGCATTTAATTAAATACTAATTACTTAATTACTTAAGTAATACTTGTCTCTCTCTCTTAAATTTTATATACCAGGATATCAGCTTGTAAATCTACGTGATTTGGGATTCAGCTGGGCAGCTATAGTACGATGCTTTGTGTAAATGTGTGCACATTATTTAATCACAGAAGAGAGTTGGGTCTCCTGGATTATGGCAGTCATACCTCAATATCAAACACAGATCTGGACAATCTCATTCTTGAAGTGCTCGCATTGACACCAAATGCTGGTATATTGCAGGGAGTTTAAGAAGTCGACATCTAAGAGTGCAAAGGTGGCAAGTTCGCGAACGATTACGAATTTTAGATCCTGTTGGAAGAGCAGATTGTTAATGTGCGCACATTTACACAAAGCATCCGTACTATAGCTGCCCAGCTTAATCCTAAATCACGTAGATTTACAAGCTGATATCCTGGTATATGAAATCTAAGAGAGTATTTAATTAAATGCCAGTGTTTTATAGTACATGACTTTAAAACGTTGTTTAAGAGCAAGTCAAATTAATACATACTACGTTATATGGACAGTGCAACACATTGCAAATATTGTTGTATAGGCTGTTATTGTAAAACATAGTATGTCATTGTTATAGACAGAGTATATCCTATTGTAAATACAGTAATACTCCCTATGTACAATAAAACTTTTTGTTGCTGTAAATACACAATATAAATACAATAGATTCCTACAGATCTGTGTAATACATCCTATTGTTGTAAATACAGTAGTATGTTAATTTGCTGTAAATAAATAGCCAGTTTGATTTTGACAATTTGATTTAATGTGTTGCTTGCCTTTCATGGGAGAAAAACTGTTCAAAGCTACCAAGAATACTTCAAGATATTTTGACCTTTGTTCCAAAATATTCAAATTCATAGTCTGCTGTCCAGCTCAAATAAGAAAGTTATGCAGTTCCAAGAAATACTGCAGAATATGGTGCAGAAAAGTGGGTGGCTGTAAACAGTAACAGGAAATAACTTGAAAAGGCACAGGAAGTAGAATAACTTTCACAATGCTCTTTCAAGTTTCATTTTATATATATATATATATATATATATATATATATATATATATATATATATATATATATATATATCAAGTTTCAATTTATATACAGTATATCAAGTTTCAATTTATATCAAGTTTTAATTTATTTATATCAGGTTTCAATTTATATATATCAAGTTTCAATTAATATATACCAGCATTTGCTATATATTTCCTGTTTGGCTTGCCATAATATACACACTCTATATATATTTATATATATTACTGTTTTTGAATAGCTGATTGCAATTATAGACGTGATAGATTTGGCTCTGACTTATAGCACTCCAGCTGTGGTAATGAAGCCCCCTGGTGGCCCTCGGGCCCTAGGCAGCTGCTGCTTATGTTCAATAGGTAGAGCCACCTCTGTGTGTATTTAACACAGATGTTCAAGTACTTAAAACATGTTCAGAGCTAATAATAATAATTATTATTATTATTATTGTTATTATAATACAAAGCAAACCCCAAGTTGGGACGTTTTGTAAAATACAATAAAAAGAATGATCTTGCATCTTTATTTAACTGTCAAAAGTAGAAAGTAAAGAATTGCTCTGTTTTCACTGATCATTGTATTTTGTGAATATAAACACATTTAAAATTTGATGCCTGTAACACACTTAAAAGTTTGGACAGAGGCAAAATAAGAGTGAAAATATAAAAATGTATAAAATATTAAAGTACAGCGTTCCACAATAAGCAGTTCAGTTGGTAACAGGTGAAGGAATCATAAGTGGGTATAAAAGGAGGATCCAGTAAAGGATCAATGATGGGTTGTGGTGACGACTGAACACCACTGAACTTAAAAAGAAATAATTTAGATGGTCTTTCACCATCTACTGTCCACAATATTGTGAAAGGATTAAGTGAATCAGAGGCAGTGGTAGCTTAGTGGTTAAAGTACTGGACTTGTAATCAGAAGGTTCACAGTTTAAGCCCCACTGCTACCAAGTTGCCCCTGAACAAGGTCCTTAACCCTCAATTGTTTAAACCGTATTCAGTCGTAAATGTAAGTTGCTTTGGATAAAAGCGTCCGCTAAATGTCACAAATGTAAATGGAATTTGAAGAGAAAGGCAGAAAAGTGTGTGTCCTTTAATCCTCAGACAAGGTTGCATGAGAAACCGTCATGTTACTGTGCTAAATATAACAACATGGACTTGGAAGTATTCAGAAAACTGTTGTTACTCAACACAGTCCACCGCTGCAGCAAGAAATGAATGCTGTACATCAGTTATATGCAGAAACAAATGTGCTGTGGTCAGACGAGTCCACGGTTCAGCTTGTTTTTTTGGGAGAAAACGGTCGTCAAGTTCTCTTTGACACAAATGAAAAGGACCATCCAGACTGTTATCAGTGAAAGGCACAATGCCAACATCTCTCATGGTATTGGGGGTGCATTGACGCAGAGGCGTATCTTGGGATTTCAGAGGAACACATGCCGCCATCGAGACGACGATTATTTCAGTCAAGTCAAGTTTATTTATATAGCGCTTTTTACAATAGACATTGTCTCAAAGCAACTTTACAGAATCCAGGACCAACAGATACAAAATCAAAAACCCCTGTTGAGCAAGCTGAGGGCAACAGTGGCAAGGAAAGACTCCCTTAAAATTACAGGAAGGAACCTCGAGAGGAACCAGACTCAGACTCAGCAGGGACCCCCGTCCTTCTTGGGTGGTCTGGAGAATAATTTGAATAAATAGGATTTACACAAATCATACAAACACAAATTAAAATGAACTAAAAGTTATAACTAGCCAAAATAATTGGAGTTATTATTCAGTCCAGTCTGTGATACAGTCTGTAGTGAGTTCTTGACATTCTTGGTGAAAACATGCCAGGTTTCCGTCACATCTGGCAGGAGCAGCATTGTTGGCTCGGCAGTCTCGACTTCATTCCTTAACCTCAGGTGGGTAAACAGGTTTCCATTAGAACCACCTCGGGGTAAAACAACAGAGAATGTAATAAAAAATGTAAAATGTGAATTAAGTAAAATATCAGTTTTACATAGTTTTAGACTCCGGCAGCCCTAATTATTACAGCATAACTAAAAGGGAGAGCGAGCAGGTAACAAGGTCATGAAGGCTTTCGCAGGACATCAGCGCCCACCTCCCCCACTGTCATCAAACCTGAGTGATCACTACAAGTTTCTAAGACCAAGAACCCCCAAGCTCTGCGTCTTTGTCTATATTCGGGGTGGACAGCTCCGGTCCCAGAGTCCAGAAGCTGGATGCAACCAGAAGCCAACACGCAGCGCCAGCAAATCTGACAAAACACACGAGCACCAGACCGCCCAGACCCCAGATCTCCAGGACCGGAGCCACACACCCCTAGTCTGGAAAAAACTAATCAAAAGCCTGAGTAAATAAATACGTTTTCAATCCAAACTTGAACATCGAGACGTGTCCGAGTCCCGGACAGAGGCAGGAAGATTATTCCAAAGTTGTGGAGCTTTGTAAGAAAATGCTTTTCCACTAGCCGTGATCTTTTTAATTCTAGGAACTATAAGTAACCCTGCATCTTGTGAACGAAGTGGACGCGCTGGGTTGTAGTGATCAATAAATTCACTCAGATACTGTAGAGCCAGACCATGTAGCGCTTTATAAGTTAGTAAAAGTATTTTGTAATCAATGCGGAATTTAACTGGCAGCCAGTGTAGAGACGATAGAACAGGACTAATATGATCAAACTTTCTAGTTCTGGTTAGCACAAATATTTTGCGAATATCTGGGAATTTCAGCAAGATGAAACCAGCCATCATTCTGTATGCCCTACAATCACAGACACAGTGTGTGTGTGCTTGAGTGGCCTGCCTGCAGTCCAGATCTTTTTCTCATTGAAAGTGTACGGTGCAGCATGAAGAGGAGAACCAAACAACCGAGACCACGGACTGTCAAGCAGCTGAAGTTTCGTATCAAGCAAGAACGGAGAAAATTCGACTTACAAAACTGAAACCGTTAGTGTCCCCGGTTCTGCAAATATTTATAAGTCTTATTAATAGGAGAGGTGATGGAACACGGGGTAAACACACCTCTGTCCCAACTTTTTTGAGTGTGTTGCAGGCATCAAATTCTAAATGTGTTTATATTTCCGAACAAAACATCCCGACTTTTTTGGAAAGTAGTTTGTATTCACACTTACCGTTCAGTTCCAAAGCGACTGACTATTTGGCATCTGGCTCAACACAGACTGTATAAATGTTAGTTATGTTGGGATTGTGATGGTGGATAACTGTGTGGTTCCCGCTGAAGGGCCTCGGGCCCCTGGAGACAGGTTCAGACCCTCTGGCAGCGGCGATGCTCGGGTCCATGCGACGCACAGACGACGAGGATGACGGATCGAACAGCGAGCGAGAGTTCGATGATCCGATGTGCGCTCTGGTCCAGAACTGCACCGTGCTGCACAGCATTGTGGGTCCAGCCTGCATCTTCCTCCGACAGGGATTTGCTCAGGCCCAGCTCGTATGTCCGCACGCACACACACACACACACACATACCTCAAACAGAGATACAAGAAAGTGTATTTAAACCTGTTAGAATGATCTGGATCTTTTTATTAATTACATGTAAAAAAGGAATGCAAAAACAACTTACAGTACTGGGACAGCATAGTGTCTAAGCAATTGAGGGTTAAGGGCCTTGCTCAGGGGCCCAACATTAACAACCCGACAGTAGTGTGGCTTGAACCAGCGACCTTTTGATTACTAGTCCAGTACCTTAACCGTTTAGATGTTAAATGATGCAAGGCAGTACAGTAATGGAGTGGGTAGAGCTGTCACCTCACAGCAAGAGGGGTGTGTGTTCGGATCCCTGGCTGGGCGGCCAGGGACCTTTCTATGTGGAGTTTGCATGTTCTCCCTGTTACTGTATGGGTTTCCTCCCACGAGTTTAAAAAAAACAAAACATGCACTCAGGTCAATTGTGTGTGTGTTTGTGTGTGTGTTTTTTCTGTGACTGGCGACCTGTCTGGGGTGTTTCCTACCCTTCACCCAATGAATCAGACCCACCACGACCCTGACCAAGTGGTATAACAGACAATAATTGAATGAGTGAATAAATGATGCAACAAGACACTGACCTAAAGCATACAAGTAAAACTACGAGGAATCTTCAATAAGTTTCCTCACTTGTATATTGTGGTTATAAGCGGTGAGGGTGCAGTAGGAGGAGTAATCGGTCGTGTCTGAGAGACTGAGAGACGCTTATAGTCCGGATTTAGCTCCATCTAACTTCCACCTTTTTAAAGAAGCTTTAAGGGGAAGAAGATTTTCATGTGATGATGATGTGAAAGCAGCGCTGCAGCAGTGGTGTCACGATTCGAGCATGTGTTCCTGTGCTCCTGCCACGCCCACCTTTCCAGGAGCACATTGTGGAGGAGTGTTTCCCCCAATCCAATCCGTTCCCTACTCACTCCGCCTCTCCACTCCGCCTCCGTTTGCACGTTCACGTGGAGTGCTCGCCACATTAAGGGCTGTCCCAAAGTAATCAGGACGGAGGGGGAGTGCACTATACAACCCTTCAGCAGCAAGTGAACACAAGAGCACACTCAACCACCACAATCCATGGAAGTGCAGCTAGGAAAGGAGAACAGAGGAAACACCTTACACATGTAGGGTCTGACATCATGTTCAGTAAAATATGATATTAGGTTTCCTCATAAGTGTTAGAGCAAATTTAGGCACAGTCTTCTTCTGTCTTTTTAAAGAAAGTAATGGAATATGTGACTGGTGAATTTAAACTTCATAAATGGCAAAATTATTTTACCCCAACAATACTATCACTAACATTATTATCATATTTAACACCATTTTTTTGAGAATTAAAACATAACTATACATTTATGCTAGTTATAAAGTAGCAGGTGCTTGCGTCTCCTGAGCTCGTATTCCCGCTTAGAGATGCTGAAATGATAACGGAGTGCAAGACATGACCTGTAGCCATGGTGACGGCAGCTTCCTTCTTCCGCTCGAAAGCAAAGAGGGCGTCCCAAAGTTGACTCCTGAATTTAGACCCTCCCCTTAATGGGAAGCTCCCATCACAGCACAGAGTGTGGCTTCATATGGAGTGTGACTCTGTAGTGGAGTGTTAGTGAGGAGGGAATGGTTTGGGAAAGGCTGTTTGTTTTCGGTTACAGGCCAACGCCCCCTCAGTATGATTGGTTCCCTCAGCTAATTAGCCCCAGCTGCCCCTCATCTGAGGGTATTTAAGAGGGGAGCTGGGAAGTTCAGAGGAAGTTCATTCCACCACTTGGGTGCTAGAACAGAGAAGAGCCTTGATGCTCGTCTTCCTTTAGTGCTGGGTGGAGGATCAAGTCGAGCGAGACTAGTGGCTCGGAGGTTGCGTGGTACAGAGCGGGATTTGATTAGGCCTCGAAGGTAGCTTGGGGTCCATTTTTGGCTTTGTAGGCGAGCATCAGTGTTTTAAACTGAATGCGTGCAGCTACAGGAAGCCAGTGAAGAGTTTTGCCTTTTGTAGCGACTCTGTTCTGCTGGTTTGGTGTCCTTGAATTTACTAAGATTTAATTCCGTCCATTCGCCTGTTTGCTTTTGCCTTGGTCTGTTAGCTTTAGCCTCTTTAGCCTTGTTTAGCCCTGTTAGCCCAGTTTAGCTCTGTTTGTTCCTGTTTTATTCCTATTTGCTTTTGTCTTAGTCCATTTCATGTTCAGCTTTGTTTGTTTGTGATTAGCATTAGCATTTAGTTTAGTCCTAGCTTTGTTTGCAGGTTTAGATTAGCTTAGTTCATGTTTAGTTAGCATTTAGCTTAGCATAGGTTACATGTGTTTGTATCTGGTCTTGTCTTGTAACCTGTCTTGTGTAATCCTGTCGTGTCTTTTGTTATAATGAAATACTTTTGTTAACATCTCTGCGTGTGTGTCCGTCCCACTTGTCTGTCACAGCCCATATAGCGCTACGAATGGCTCAACCGAGCACGTTTTGCTGATGGCGTTAAAAAGTTGGTACGATGCTGGAAACATGATGGACTTTGTTTGAAATTCTTAATAAATAGAGTTTAAAAAGTTTTTGAAGATGACAACACCAACAACAAACAGGCTTTGTTTAACAGAACCGGCTTTAATAAAAGATCTAAGGAAGTTCAGGTCTGGTCAGTTTTTGGCTTTGTAGACGAGTATCAGAGTTCTAAATGAAATATGGGCGGCTACAGGAAGCCGGTGAATAGAGCTCAGTGGTGGGGTGAGGCAGCAGCGCTTCAGATGATTGAAAACCGGGCGTGTAGTTGCATTTTATATAAGTTGCAGAGGTCTGAAGAATCTGCATGGCTTCATGGAGAGGAATGGCTGATGTTGGTTCTGATGTTGTAGAGCAGAGGTGGGGAACCTTTTACCCACTGAGAGCCAGATTAATAATTACATATCTGGTCACGGGTCACATACTACAATGATGCAACATACAGCCAAATAATATAGGCTTTATAAATACATGATGCTGATGGTATGTAGTGTTTATGCAGTATTTGATCTCAGACTTACCTTACCATCTGGTCTTGACCAGCTTGATGTTGTGGCAACACGCAACTGGTTCTCCAAGTTGATGTCTGTTAGTCTTGAACGCAGTTGGTTTTTTGCAAGTGACAGCTTTGAGAAGAACTTTTCACAGTGGTATGTGGTTCCAAACAGTGATGCCATCTTAAGTGCACGGTCCCTTAAAAAGTCCACTTATATTTTGCTTGTAGAATTCTAGCAGGTCCATGTTGCTGTGCCTGGCACGTAGTTCAATGACCTCTAGCTGCACGCACTCTGGTACATCAGCTGCATTTACATTTAACGGTGATGCAAAAATGTTACGCTCTTGTTCTTTTGCTTTCACGTTTTGAAATCGTTGGGAAAACACCTCCAGGAAATCAGCACATTCCTTTGCATATCCTGTTGTTCTCTCAGGCACAGGATTGTGATCACGAAGAGTAGGGAAATTCCCGGTGTTCCCCTTTTCGAGTTGCATTTGCCACAACTTTAATTTGGCTTGAAATGACTTCACATGAGAAAGGAGTGTGACCAGGACATCACTGAGTTTCTCCACACTGTAAGCCCGGATAAGTTCAATCTACTTAAAAAATTTGAGGAAACCGGTTGCCTTAAAAAAGTTAAGTAATGTATAATGAAAACTTGAGTTAGCATAACTTAAAACATTAAGTTATTACACCTAAAAGGCAAGTTGATTAAACTTTCTTTTTTTTGTTATACCAACTGCTTTTCCCAATAATTCTACTTAATATCTTGAGCTCAATGGAAAAAACTATTGATTTTTTCTTAGTTTTCATGTTAATTACATTTTAAATATGAATTACAAATGTTTATAGAGAAACAGACACAATTATAAAATTATTTTTCTTTATTTCACTTCAGAAGTATTTACTTAAAATACATGTCAAGAAAACATCTTTAAAACTGTACAAACTGTATATAAAGTTCTGATGAAACACAAACAGCTCCTCACAGTAACCATGAACATTAATAGCATTAATTAAGGATTAAAATAAAGCAAGCCAGCACACTCTTTGCTTCGTATGAAGGCTAGCATGCTAACATGCTAGCATGTAGCCTAAATACGGCAAATAAAGCAGCGCGGTTTGATTATTTATTTAGTGTCAACATTAAGATTATTTATTTTAAACAAAATTGTTAAGTAAAGTACAACACTTACCAAAATTAGACGGAAGATGAAAAAGCCCCATCAGACTGGTGTACATGCTACTCAAAAATAGCATAATGAGGAAGAAAATGTTTGTCCACTTAGTTTAACAAAGGTTCCACTTCACAAAAGACATTTCAGGAAGACAAGTTTACTTTTGCAAAAAGCCTTTAATGAAAAGTAAAAAGTAATTTGCAACAACAGGTTTCAAAAGTTAAAACAAATGGCTGCCTGATTCACCAACAGCAAGCTGAAAAAAGGCGGACTTACATGTAAATGGTGGCGTTTTTCTGTTTTATTACCTTAACTTAACTTTTTTAAGTTAATCTGATAGAAAAGTAATTTTTTTTGTTTAGTAAACTTAAATCTTTTAGCACATTTAAATATGTACTCAAATTAGTACAATGTACTCCGCATTTTATAGTAGAGCAAAAAAACTTAAATAATTTATGTATGTTGTACTAAAAATGTTTGATTAAATATAAAGTCCGGGCTTACAGTGCACATATTTCCCTTTTATTTTCATGAAACTTTTCACAGCATCTCTGAGTTCATAAAATCGCTTCAACATGTTTGCCCTGCTTAGCCATCGCACCTCACATTAGTAAACCAAATCTCCATAGTCTGTGTCCAGGCTTTTTAAGAATTCCTTGAATTGTCTGTTATTCAGCCCTCTACTTTAAATGTTCGCACAAGAAATGACCGTCGCCATCACATCTTTCACACAAAGTGACTGTGAGCACAGATTTTCTTGGTGAATGATAAAGTGACATGTAACTAAATTGCTTGGATCCAGACCAAGAAGTGTCATTTGTTTTTTTCAGAAGTGCCACCAATCCTTTATGTGTCCCCACCATTGCTGGTGCACCGTCTGTAGTAACTCACACCACTTAGTTTGTTGAGAGATAAACCATAGAAGTGCACTGTTATTATTAGCTTTTCAAAAATGTCCTTACCTCTGGTTGTATCGTGCACGCCCTCCAATGAAAGAAAAATCCGATGTAATTCCACGTACAAAAATTGCCAACTGGCTGGTGGTTGTGTACGGAGAGACACACCCTAAGAGCACTCTAATCAGCCAGCAGAGGTCTTAATTGCACCAGTCTGACAGAGAGACACCCCATCCAGCTTAGTCCCGCCCACCTGAACAACAGGCCAATCGTTGTTCATGTGGCCACTCAGCCTTCAGCCGGCAGGCAGAGCTGAGATTTGATATGATGTATTCGAGATCCAGCTCTGGTTCCAGCTTGTTTACCAGAGGTGGAAAGTAACGAATTACATTCTCTCGCGTTACTGTAACTGAGTAGTTTTTTTTTGTGTACTTGTACTTTTTAAAGTAGATTTTACAACCTGTAATTTTACTTTTACTTAAGTATGTTTTGTATTAAGAATTGTAATTTGCTACATTTTAAATAACATTCGTTACTGAGTAAAAAAAAATGCTAAAAAATCGCGTCTGGGAAACTGCTGCAGTGAATTCTGCGATGAAAAATAAACTGGTGCTAAAATAAAAGAACTGTAATCTAGGTATAGAGGAGGGAGGGAAGGACGATTTTAAAAGTTGAACATGTTTGGAGTTTGATGTTTCGTTATTTGATAACAGTCTGATGTCAAAGAATGGTAAAGTTTTGTCTAATACATCTTGAAGGTTTTCCTCTCATTTAGTGAAAGTCACAACACTTGTAACCTTGACTTGTTGTGAGTTATGAGATCTGCAGTATGATGTTGTTTGGTATTTGTTGGTGATGAAAAAGAAGGCTGGTCTATAGAATCCACAATTAATGCCAACTTCAGTGGTTATACAGTTTGAAAAAGTTTTATGGGATGGTCTGTACTAAAATGACACATTACACATCCCTAAATGTTTTATATGTTGTGAGATATACTGGTGCTGGTCATAAAATGAGAATATCATGAAAAAGTTGATTTATTTTAGTAATTCCATTCAAAAAGTGAAACTTGTATATTATATTCATTCATTACACACAGACTGATATATTTCAAATGTTTATTTCTTTTAATGTTGATGATTATAACTGACAACGAATGAAAACCCCAAATTCAGTATCAGTATAGAATATTGTGACAAGATACAATATTGAAGACACCTCTAATCAGCTGATCAGCTAATGAACTCAAAACACCTGCAAAGGCCTTTAAATGGTCTCTCAGTCTAGTTCTGTAGGCTGCACAATCATGGGGAAAACTGCTGACTTGACAGTTGTCCAAAAGACGACCATTGGCACCTTGCACAAGGAGGGCAAGACACAAAAGGTCATTGCTAAAGAGGCTGGCTGTTCACAGAGCTCTGTGTCCAAGCACATTAATAGAGAGGCGAAGGGAAGGAAAAGATGTGGTAGAAAAAAGTGTACAAGCAATAGGGATAACCGCACCCTGGAGAGGATTGTGAAACAAAACCCATTCAAAAATGTGGGGGAGATTCACAAAGAGTGGACTGCAGCTGGAGTCAGTGCTTCAAGAACCACCACGCACAGACGTATGCAAGACATGGGTTTCAGCTGTCGCATTCCTTGTGTCAAGCCACTCTTGAACAAGAGACAGCGTCAGAAGCATCTCGCCTGGGCTAAAGACAAAAAGGACTGCTGAGTGGTCCAAAGTTATGTTCTCTGATGAAAGTAAATTTTGCATTACCTTTGGAAATCAAGGTCCCAGAGTCTGGAGGAAGAGAGGAGAGGCACAGAATCCACGTTGCTTGAGGTCCAGTGTAAAGTTTCCACAGTCAGTGATGGTTTGGAGTGCCATGTCATCTGCTGGTGTTGGTCCACTGTGTTTTCTGAGGTCCAAGGTCAACGCAGCCGTCTACCAGGAAGTTTTAGAGCACTTCATGCTTCCTGCTGCTGACCAACTTTATGGAGATGCAGATTTCATTTTCCAACAGGACTTGGCACCTGCACACAGTGCCAAAGCTACCAGTACCTGGTTTAAGGACCATGGTATCCCTGTTCTTAATTGGCCAGCAAACTCGCCTGACCTTAACCCCATAGAAAATCTATGTGGTATTGTGAAGAGGAAGATGCGATACGCCAGACCCAACAATTCAGAAGAGCTGAAGGCCACTATCAGAGCAACCTGGGCTCTCATAACACCTGAGCAGTGCCACAGACTGATGGACTCCATGCCACGCCGCATTGCTGCAGTAATCCAGGCAAAAGGAGCCCCAACTAAGTATTGAGTTCTGTACATGCTCATACTTTTCATCTTCATACTTTTCAGTTGGCCAACATTTCTAAAAATCCTTTTTTTGTATTGGTCTTAAGTAATATTCTAATTTTCTGAGATACTGAATTTGGGGTTTTCATTAGTTGTCAGTTATAATCATCAACATTAAAAGAAATAAACATTTGAAATATATCAGTCTGTGTGTAATGAATGAATATAATATACAAGTTTCACTTTTTGAATGGAATTACTGAAATAAATCAACTTTTTCATGATATTCTAATTTTATGAGCATTACACAGGAGAGCCACACCCTTTCCTGTTAAACAAGTTACTCTGAGTACCTTTTAAATGGGTTGAGTAGATTTTTAGACTAGTAATTTTACTCGTACTTAAGTAAAAATTCATTAAAGTAATAGTACTTTTACTTGAGTACAATATTTTAGTACTCTTTCCACCTCTGGATTTTACCGCTGCGCCACCTGAGCGGCCGTATTCTCCACAAATTAAACATACTGGCTTTCCTTTTACTTCAACAAAAAAGAAATCCGTTGTACATTTTTCTTGAAAGACGCGACATTCATCGTCAACTTTCCTGCGCTTCGACATTTTTACAAACTTCAACAAACCAAAAGCCGTAGGCCTGTGGTTAAGGTACTGAACTAGTAACCAGAAGGTCGTTGGTTCAAGCCCCATCTCTGCCAGGTTGCTGATGTTGGGCCCTTAACCCTCAGTTGCTCAGACTGTATCCTGTAACTGTAATGTAAGTCGCTTTGGATAAAGGCGTCTGCTAAATGCTGAAAATGTAAATGTAAAAAGACGCAGCTAATTGGATGAATCTACAGTCACGGTTGTCGCAGCTCATTGGTTAATTTGGTATAAGCGTCATCATTAATTGCAGGGACAGAGACCGCTGGGCTGCTTTGTTTGCCTTGTTGCTACGCGGCACTAAAAAGGATTATGCGGAACAGATGATTATGATGATTAATTGCATAAAGCCCAAACGATAAAATCTAGCAAATATATGGGGGGCCACATTTGATTGAGCGGGGGGCCGTGTACAGTTCCCCACCCCTGCTCTAGTATTAGTACAGTATACAAGCAATGTATACATTAAATGTTAAACACAAATATACAAACTATAAGACTATATACAGGCAATATACAGATATGTAAGTTAGCACAACATGTAGGATGAGTACTACAGTGTAGTCAATTGGCAGCAGGTGAATATTGTCGCGCTTAAGTCTGTATTGTCAGTCATTTATTTATTTAGGAGGGAGATGAGGCCTGTGGGAAGAAACTGCTCTTGAATCTGGAAGTTTTAGTGTGGATGGACCTGTAGCGGCAGTCGGAGGGGAGCGGTTGAATGAAGTTATGGCCAGGGTGTGAGGAGTCAGTAATAATTTTCTCTGCCCGTCTCTTGGTCCTTGAAGAGCACAAGTCCTGGAGGGAGGGCAGAGGAGCACCAATGATTTTCTCTGATGACTTTACCAGTCGCTGCAGTCTGTTCCTGTGTTGTGTTGCGGCTGCTCCAAACCAGACTGTGATGGAAGTGCACAGAACTGATTCTATTGCAGCAGTGTAGAACTGTCTTTGCATTTCATTTATTAATATTATTAATATGATTATTAATATTATGAAGAGAATAAACCATTACTGTAAACTATAACTGCAGGCTGAGTCTCATATATATTACATAACTATTGAAATAATACAGCAAAAATGCTATAAAAATGCTTTATCAATTGTTTTGTTTTGTTTAGTTTTTGGGTGTACAAGGTTCTGTGAGTGTCATTCTAAGGTTCTAGGGTTGTGTATTTACATTATATTGTTGTACTACCGTCACAGTACATTACAGCTCAACATACACGTCAGGATAAACATGGAACAACAAACTCATGGTAAAATTTAGAAAAATATATAAATAAATAAATAATTTAAAATTACATAATAAAAATAATAATAAGTAAAAATACATAATAACCAGTAATATAGAATCTCTGTCTCTCTCTCGCGCTATCTCTCTCTCTGTGTCTCTCTCTCTCTCGTTATGTTGGTTACGTAAGAGAGAAACTGTGTTCACCCTTTTATAATCCACTGATGATCTTAATGTCCATCTGCAGCCCTGCCAGTTCACAACAGTAATCCCCTAAATACAGAAGCAGCGGGACGAGTATTTAAAGCTCAAACCCTGATAAAACAACGACTTATCACAGAATAAATCAGTCCAACACTCCCACCTACTCCATCTATCTACCACTGGATTTACTGTTTCATTTAACAAGTAATAACGTTAAATCAACAGAAACAGTTTAAATCAAACAGAAATTCAATATTAACATTCAAAAGATTCATAATTCAGAATTACAACAGTTAAGATTAAGAAGCTGTAAAAAGAAAATATCTCACACAACAATTTATAGTGTATATATTCATCATTTACTAATAGTGTATATATTAATAGTGTATATATTAATCATACTAGTGTATATATTAATAGTGTATATAAATCATACTAGTGTATATATTAATAGTGTATATATTAATCATCATAGTATATGTATTAATAGTGTATATATATATATATATATATATATATATATATAATATTTATACTAATGTATATATTAAGTGTATATATTAATCATCATAGTATATGTATTAATAGTATATATATATATATATATATATATATATATATATATATATATATATATATATATAATCATAATACTGTATACAGTATATTAAGTGTATATATTAATCATCATAGTATATATATATATATATGTATATATATATATATATATATATATATAATCATAATAGTGTATATATTAAGTGTATATATTAATCATCATAGTATATATATATATATATATGTATATATATATATACAGTATACATACAGTATATAATCATAATAGTGTATATATTAAGTGTAAATATTAATCATCATGGTGTATATATACAAAAATCATAATAGTGTATTTATTAACAGTGTATATATTAGTCATAATAGTGTATATATTAACAGTGTATATATTAATCATAATAATGTATATATTAACAGTGTATATATTAATCATAATAATGTATATATTAACAGTATATATAAATCATAATAGTGTATATATTAACAGTATATATTAATCATAGTGTATATATATAAATCATAATAGTGTATATATTAACAGTGTGTGTATAAATCATAATAGTGTATATATTAACTTATATATTAATCATCATAGTGTACGTATTAATAGTGTATATATATATATATATATATATATATATATATATATATATATATATATATATATAAATCATAATAGAGTATATATTAAGTGTGTATATTAATCATAATAGTGTTTGTATTAATATTGTATATATTAACAGTGTATATATTAATATTAATAATGTATACATTAACAATGTATATAGTATATACACACAAGCATCAGGTATCACCCGACCCTCACCCAGCAGGTCATTATCCCAGAGGTTTATACACTTTTCCATGAATCACCTTGAACGTTTAAACCATTTGAGCCAACAAACATTTTCAATGCATAATGTCCAGCTTTTTTAATGCACTGTGTGACCTCCTCAAAGCTAGAAGGGTCTGGGTTCGATTCCCTAACTGAGCGACCAGGTCCATTTCTGTGTGGAGTTTGCATGTTCTCCCAGTGCCTTTGTGTGGTGTGTGTGTTCCCGGTGATGGACTGGCGACCTGTCCGGGTATTTCCTACCTTTTAACGAATTAATCACACCCACCGTGACCCTGACCTGGATAAAGAGAATGGATAAATGAGTGAACGACTTGACACGTTCTTGTCCAGATGTTGTAAAGAGCAATAATATTTGTAAATTATATTAAACTTTCACTGACCAACTTGTAAAATAACAGTTTGTCTCTGTGTGCCTTTAAAAACTGGACACTACAGGACAGAGATCTGAGACCAGAAGAGATTGAAGGTACGATAATTCAACATATTAGCGTGAAACGAGATTTAATTACCTACATTATACATCTGATATCCATCCGCCTGCCCAGAGCTTCGTGTTTTCCATCTTTAAATCAATTTACTAATCACTAATACATGTTCCTGCTCTCAGTATTAAATCATTCAGTCAACTTCAATAACCAATTTATTCTGATCAGAGATGTGGTGTGTCTGGTACCTCTCAGAAACACTTGACGCAGGGCTTTAATACACTCCAGACCCTCCGTTTTCTTTCCTTACTTATGAATAATTAGAAGCAGTTGATTCATCTTTGGCCAATCCATGTTTTGGTGGTGGGAAATCTAAATGTCCAGAAGAGACGGTGACTGGAAGAGCCGATAGCTCTGTTAAGATTCAAACCCTGGATCCCCAGATCCACAGAGCCAACTGAGTGCAGATATACACCGATCAGCCATAACATTAAAACCTTCTTCTTGTTTCTACACTCACTGTCCATTTTATCAGCTCCACTGACCATATAGAAGCACTTTGTAGTTCTACATTTACTGACTGTAGTCCATCTGTTTTTCTACATGCTGTTCTTCAATGGTCAGGGAGACCACAGAGCAGGTATTATTTAGGTGGTGGATGATTCTCAGCTCTGCAGTGACACTGACATGGTGCTGGTGTGTTAGTGTGTGTTGTGCTGGTATGAGTGGATCAGACACAGCAGCGCTGCTGGAGTTTTTAAACACCGTGTCCACTCACTGTCCACTCTATTAGACACTCCTACCTAGTTGGTCCACCTTGTAGATGTAAAGTCAAAGACGATCGCTCATCTATTGCTGCTGTTTGAGTCGGTCATCTTCTAGACCTTCATCAGTGGTCACAGGATGCTGCCCACGGGGCGCTGTTGGCTGGATATATTTGGCTGGTGGACTCTATTTGGTCAAGCAGTGACAGTGAGGTGTTTAAAAACTCCAGCAGCACTGCTGTGTCTGATCCACTCATACCAGCACAACACACACTAACACACCACCACCATGTCAGTGTCACTGCAGTGCTGAGAATCATCCACCACCTAAATAATACCTGCTCTGTGGTGGTCCTGTGGGGGTCCTGACCATTGAGGAACAGCATGAAAGGGGGCCAACCAAGCATGCAGAGAAACAGATGGACTACAGTCAGTAATTGTAGAACTACAAAGTGCTTCTATATGGTAAGTGGAGCTGATAAAACGGACAGTGAGTGTAGAAACAAGGAGGTGGTTTTAATGTTATGGCTGATAAGCAAAAGGGTCTTAACAGGCATTAAACTAAGCCACAATAACTAAGTCGTTACATTACCCACTGTTCCACCTTTCCATCCCAGTTAAAAACTCTCTTTTTCAATCCTTTTATTATTTATAACCCCCATCGTAAGCATTCTCCAGCTGTAACTTACAGTTGTTTCTCTCTCAGAGCTGAAAGAAGCCTTCAGGGAGTTTGATAAGGATAAGGATGGTTTTATCAGCTGTAAGGACCTGGGTGAGTGCATGAGGACGATGGGTTACATGCCCACTGAGATGGAGCTGATCGAGCTGAGTCAGCAGATCTGTAAGTACTAAGTTCAGACTTTCATTTAAATCCTATTTTACTGTATAATCTTCTACAGGGGCAAATAATTACTGTTGTTATTGTTGCAATAGCACAATATTCATACAATAATACACAGTTCTTACTGCTCTGCTATATAAAGATTACTTTATATAATATACAGTATTTAGGGGTGCTGGGTGGTGCAGAGGAAAAGTATCCGGTGCCAAGTCTGGTATGAGGACCTGTTTGGAAGCAGCTGTCTATCTATCTATCTATCTATCTATCTATCTATCTATCTATCTATCTATCTATCTATCTATCTATCTATCTATCTATCTATCTATCTATCTATCTATCTATCTATCTATCTATCTATCTATCTATCTATCTAATTACCTGTCTGTTCATGTTATTGGTTCAGCAACCTCTAGGTTGATTCTGTACCTTCTATAGGATCTCATTTAATAAAATAAAAAAAGGTTTCAGCAGATTTGTGTACTTGGACTGGTGTTTACTTTAACTACAGTGGGAAATGTTTAATGCTGAAAATGTGAATGTAATCTAAACATCACTGGAATTAAATGAAATGTTTGTCATTGACTAGGTGGGGGCCGAGTGGACTTCGAGGACTTTGTGGAATTAATGGGGCCTAAAATGTTGGCAGAAACGGCAGATATGATCGGAGTAAAGGAGCTAAGGGATGCGTTCAGAGAGGTTCGTATAAAAGTCTTTTACATAATAAGATTCATGTTTACTGTATTTTTACTGTATTACTGGATTTTTTATTAATATAATTTTACTGAGTTAAATAATAAATAAATAAATAATTAAAAAAAAGCTTATTGGGAGTTTTGTAATTGAGTTATAATATATACTTGTTGACGTTATGTAAGTTAAGATTTATCTAAATGAAATTAATACAACATGATGGTTTTGTCAAAAATGATTTATAAGCTTAATAGAACCTTTAAGACCTGTCGTTTATATGAATTAATGGCATAAAACTCACAGTACACAGTAAATACTGTTTTAATATTAATACATACTTTTAAGCTGAACCATATGAACAGAAGTATGTGGACATGTCATTGAGTTGGGCATTAATATGAAGATCTCCTTAATTCACCCCTAATTTCATCCCTAAATACTATGGGGGCTCTCTAGTTCTAGATAGTGCACCAGTATAATCCGCAAGTCAGTGTCACTCTCCTCAATCAGAAATGGAGATCAGCATCAGTAGAGAGGAAGCGTAACGCAATCGGGTTATTGAATATGACTAGATTGGGAGGAAAATTGGGAAAAATGCAAAACACACACACACACAAAGAAGCCATTTAGTCCCTTAAATTAACCCACACAGACATAAGGAGAACATGCAAACACCAAACAGAAATGACCTGGACCACTCCACCTGGGAAACGAACTCAGGACCTTCTTGCTGTGACATGACAGTGCTACCCACTGAGCCACTCCTTCTTCATTTATTTAATTTTATTTTTGCTGAATGACTATGAAAGATAACTGCAGAACACTTGTTATTCAACATTCCTGAAAAACATTTGAGTATAATCAACTAAATTATTACCTTTAATAGAGCAAATGAAATAAAAGCTGTCACACGTCTTTCTACTTTTCTACAGTTTGACTCTAACGGCGATGGTCAGATCAGCCTGGCCGAGTTACGAGAGGCCATGAAGAAGCTGATGGGCGAGCAGCTGAACCAAAGAGAAATCGATGAGATTCTCAGGGACGTGGATCTGAACGGAGACGGTCTAGTCGATTTTGAAGGTAGAATCCAACATTTAGAAGCATATTTATATTTAAATATAAGTATGTATTAGAAATTTACCCTTAAACACATGCTCATATGCTATGGGGGCCCAAGTAATAGAGAAATACAGAAAGCATAGCAGGATCTTCCTAACGTATTAGGACTTCCAGTAAGAATCTGTTACTGGTAAGTGCAAAGAAGAGGCGACTGCATGGGTGTTGTCGCCTAAATACATCTGGGACATCTTGATATATCCAAATCAAAACCACGTAATAGGAAAAATGCAAACATTAAGGGTGAATAATGGGTTATAACATAAACAGACTATATATAACAGACTGGAAACACATTTTTACTGCTGTCTAAAATTGCTTTTCCTTTTTTCCCTCTACAGAGTTTGTGCGGATGATGTCTCGCTAACCCAAAAATGAAGATCATCGACCATAATTTATCTATGCCAGTGTGATTTATCTATACAGCCAGTGTAAAGCAAACAGCCTGTATAAATTGTATATGTATATAGTATAGAACACATTTTTTAAATTATAGATGATTGTCCAAGGGCCCCTATTGTACTGTTCCACCCTCTTGCACCCCAAATCTTGTGCAGCTACAGTTCTTCTGTTAATACTACTTCATTTTTACATAAAAAACCTGACATTTGCTTTATAACTACATTTATTTATTTATTTTCTACTTTATTGATGCATTTCCTCCCAATTTAGTGTAGTCAGTTTGTCTTCCGCTGCTGGTGGATCCCTGATTGTAGGTGAGGTGGGTATATTGCTGCTCACGCCTCCTCTGAACCGCGAGCAGCCCTTAACGGAACCCTTTTACACCCATGCATTCTGCACAGGCGCCTCTCTATATGCTAATCAGGGTCCTTACACAGCATCTGAAGACCCCACCCACAGAGTCCAGTCATCCCGCCCTAGCAGAAACGTGTCTGCTGCAGGCGCTGCCAGTCATACCATTAGTTGGCACCCAGCCAACTGATGGCAAAGCTGAGTTTCGAACCGCTGCGCCACCTGGGCGCTTCTATAACATAATTTATGACTCTAGTTATTTGGGTGCACTAAATTAAAATTTATATTACTTAAAAGTGTTGCACTGGTACCGTTCACAACCAGCACATTCATTTAATCACCATGTGTTTTACCTCTAGTAAACCACTTTATCCTATTGAGGGTCACGGTGGGTCTGATTCACTGGGTGAAAGTTAGGAAACACCCTGGACAGGTCGCCAGTCCATCACAGGGCACACACACACACAGGGCAATTTTAGTAGCTCTAATTAACCTGACTGCATGTCTTTGGACTGTGGGAGGAAACAAGAGAGAACAGGCAAACTTCACACAGAAAGGACCCAGGCTGCTTCATCTGGGAATTGAACCCAGGACCTTCTTGCTGAGCAGCAGAGCAAAGCTAAAATAAAATGAAGAGTTATTACAATACAGAGGAACCTTGAATTAACGGACTAAAAGGTGAAGCAGCGGTCTGTAAAATGCAACTGTCCAAAACAGCGAGGGTTTTATTTATATTCAGGGGGTCGAAAATAAAGCCTAAAACCCTCTAGCACCCTTATGATTACTAATCCAGTACTGTTATAATTACTAGTCCAGTACTGTTATAATTACTAGTCTAGTACCCTTATGATTATTAGTTCAATACTTTTATGATTACTAGTCCAGTACTGTTATAATTACTAGTCCACTACCCTTATGATTACTAGTCCAGTACCCTTATGATTACTAGTCCACTACCCTTATGATTACTAGTCCAGTACCCTTATAATTACTAGTCTAGTACCCTTATAATTACTAACCCAGTACTGGTCTCGAGATGCTTCTTACAGGAATTTTAAACGATCGGACTGGATGTTCAGTTTTCCAGATGTTTTCCGTTAAATCGAGGTTCCTCTGTACATTAGGTCTGTTATAATCACTATCACTACAAAGCCACTGATGTTTCTGAATCACAGAAGTAAAGTACAGTTTGTTTATGTATTTCTGTGTATTTTACTTGTTTGTGTCTCTGTTTTTGTCTCTTTCCTGCTATTTGCATGAAAAATAATTAAAGCATGATGAAAAGTGTGGTATTGTTTTAATACAGATCTAATTCAGCACACTAGTGTAACACGACATTGTTTCATCCTAATAAACACACAAGTGCACTTCAGGTTTAGCTCAATGTAAACTTAAAGAACTTCATCTGGATCAGTTTTTAAACACGAAGCAGGTAAAAAAAAATCGAACTTAACCTAAAACTATAGTGTTGAAGAATCAGCGGGGGTCCTGGTGGGTGTGTGCTTCTGTTTCTTCTTGGCCAGTCGTCTGCAGTGCATGAACACATTAAGTGGGTGCATGAAAGCCATCAACGTTCCAACGGTCAGCATGAGGTTCACCTGGAACAGCCATAAAATACAGCGTATAATGTAAACACAAGTATTTATTCATTTATTCAAAAACTAATCAAGTAGCTCATTTATCCGTATTAATGTGACTTCTTCAGTTTTTAAATGGAATTTATTTTCAGACATTTTGTACTTTTACCACTACAAGTGTGATTTATGGGCAATTTTGGTTCGTCAGTGCAGAGATGTTCACAAGTCACAAAATACGAGTAAGAGTCGAGTCACGAGTCTTTAGGCTAGATTCAAAGTCAAGTCACGAGTCTTTAGGCTAGAGTCCGAGTCAAGTCACGAGTCTTTAGGCTAGAGTCCGAGTCAAGTCACGAGTCTTTAGGCTAGAGTCTGAGTCAAGTCACGAGTCAATATAATCTACACAAAACATATATTATAAATGTAGCGTAGAAACAAATAATTTGTAAGTTCAGATAAACAACAACAGATTAGCGAGTGTATTTAGCCGTTTTACTTCGTGCCTTTACTTTCCTAGGTACCAGTTAAAAGCTTAAACTGACGCTTTGTTTTCATTGCAAATCACGACACAGTGGCCAAAATCCCAAACACAGCAAAAAATCCATAACCGCTGCTTACCTTAGCTTCTGTTCTTCCAGATGCTATTAAATTTATAAGCGTGTCCCCCATTAGGAATAGAATTCGTTATTTTGTAAATGTGCTTATAATCAAAAACCTCCAAACTTTTCACGGTTGTGAAGTAAAACAGGAAGTCGTTAGAAAGCCGATCGAGCGTTTCATTACCACGTCATCTGTGTGACGCAAACTGAATAAATACAAATAACAGCATTTCTTACTAACAATTACAATCAGAAGCTCTGATTGGTTCAGAAAGCGGTTCTTACAATCATTAGCGCCAATTCTGTAGGAGCGTGCCATTCACCCCAGTTGTAACTGTGAAGTGCACTACGTAGGGTATTCCACCATTTTAAGTAGGGAGCGACGCTTTATCACTACGCCGGAAGCTGGCTGGAACATTTACACATTGCGTGCGTTGAAGGTTAAGATGGCCGGAGCGTTATTATTATTAGAGAGCAGAAAATGACACGATCAGAATGATGTCAGATCATATATATATATATAATTGTCACACGTAACTAATGTTGCTGACTTTTGTTTATGGCGTCAAAATAGGGCCAAAAGTATTGAGAACCTAAAAAGCAGAGTTTGAGTTCATTTTCTATTTTACATTTATAAATAGTCAGTTTTTTGCTTTTGGCTGCACTTTTTCTCAATCACGCTTCTCTCGGTCTCGCTTTCAGTTTAAAAAGTTTCTCGCTTCCGCTTTTTTTTGTTCTGCGCTCAGTTACACTTCTCTCAGTCTTTCTCAACTCAAAAATCTTCTCAAGTTAGCGGGATCTCGTCACTCATTAGCTGCTGGAGAAAAGCACCACTCACCGAGTACCTTAAATCCTGAATGCCAGACTACATAGTGTCTACGTTATTCTAAAGCAAAAACTTGATATACATTTTTCGTGCAGGTCATTTCCATCTCTCTTCCAGAGACAGAGAGTAGCTGGCAAACGGCGATTTACACACACTAAAAAACGCTGGGTTAAAGTTGGTGGGTTACTTTGCTGGGCTAGTTCTCACTCCAATACCCACCAAAACGGCTCCTCGGGACTGCCCTCCGTTCCGCCGGGCGTTCGTAAAATTAACCCAGCGACGATCTCCGCTGAAGTCGTGCCGATGTCACACCATTGCCCAGCGTTCCCCCCTGTTCAAAGGTCAACCGTCTCGGTGACTCTAGCAACCCCTACAAAGTCCCCCAATATGGTGCACCGGGTGGCTCCATGTCCGCACTCACCGCAACCCATCACGCCAGCCGTCGGGCCACTGTTTCCGCCCACTGCTCTTCTGGGCCCACTGGCATGCCGCACCGATCCGGTGGGCGCGGCCCAATAAGACTAGCTCCGCACGCTCCGTCTCCCTGGCCGCCGCCGCCCGAAGCCGCCAGCATCTCTCGCCCCGGCAGTTCATCTGGGCCAGTGCACACAAACGCCAAGCTCAGAATGCTGGTCAAGCCAGAGCTACACCGAACACCAGTCCGCTCGCCAGCATGACGCCGTCTCTCGCCGCTGGCACCGCCGGATACTGCACTGCCCCGTTCGTCCATCCAAGCGACGATCTCCACACGCTGCCGTGCCGTCGCCCCCTGCTGTTGCCACCGCTGCTGGACTCGAGCACCCATCAGGTCCACCGGAAAGCTGCATTCCATCCTCGCCAGATCACCTTATTTGCCATCCGCCAAATTTTGTTTTTTTTATTGTATCCATATACATTGTTGTATTTAATAATTTTTTATTTATTCTAAATAATAAAAAAAAAATCTTTGTGCTGACAGTTTATTATTGTTATTATTATTATTATTAAAAGCAGTCACAGTAGCAGTATTAGTCTTATTATTTACATATCAGCATCAGTAAACAATGCATTGGAGTAAACAATATTCATGGTGAAATTAACCCAGCATTGGGTAAAAAAGAACCTTACAGTTGCACAATGGTTACATTACATAGCCCAACAAGTTGGGTTTAAATAAGCCAGCGTGTGTTCTGTCTGATATTTACCCATCACTGGGTTGCCAAATAACCCAGGTTATATTGTTGTCAGCCCAGCATTTTTTAGTGTGCAGTTGCCTCTAAAGTTTGCAAGATCACAAAGTTGTCAAACCCCTTTCCTGACTTCTGCTCACTAAATGAAAATTCAGACAACACCCCGTCTTCTTCAGAGGAGCTGGAACTATTTCAGGCTCGATTAGGGAGACAAAGGATGTCTATAGGATGAGTGGCGCTTATCTCCACCAGCCAATGAGTGACGAGATACCGGCCACCCGTCAAAACTGGGCCAAAACTCTAACTTGAGAAGATTTTTGAGTTGAGAAGGACTGAGAGAAGCGTAACTGAGCACAGAACAAAAAAAAGCGGAAGCGAGAAACTTTTTAAACTGAAAGCGAGACAAAGCGAAAAACGGACTATTTATAAATAGAAACTCAAACTCTGCTTTTAAGGTTCTCAAAATGTGCTTTTTGGTTCTCAATACTTTTGGCCCTATTTTGACGCCATATTTGTTGTCCACAAGTCAATTTTTGCGAGTCACGAGTCGAATCCGAATAATTTGAAACGAGTCCGAGTCGAGTCTGAAGTCGCTGCGTGTCCCCATCTCTGCGTCAGTGTCGATTAAAGCGTTTTCTGTACACGGAGGGAGACGTTAGCTGGAATGCTAGCAGGTTGAGTCGCCTCAGCCCGTTGGTTTGTATGGCCTGAGGCTAACTGTGTTAGCTTATTAATGTATTAATATTATAAGCAAGGTTGGGCGGTATGGTGGCTCAGTGGGTAGCACTGTCGCCCAGGTGGTCCGGGTCCTTTCTGTGTGGAGTTTGCATGTTCTCCCCGTGTCTGTGTGGGTTTCCTCCCACAGTCCAAAAACATGCAGTCAGGTTAATTGGAGACACTGAATTGCCCTAAAAGTGAATGTGTGTGTGTGTGTGTGTGTCTGCCCTGTGATGGACTGGTGCCTCGTCCAGGGTGTTTGTGTGTGCCTTGCGCCCATTAAGAAGCTGGGATAGGCTCCTGTGACCCTGATTGGATAAGCGGATAAAAAAGTGAGTGAGTGAGCCTTACATAAAATGGATCCCCCTCAAAATTGTTAACCATAGCAAAACATGGATACTGTAGCAACGACACCACGGCTGAGAGGGACATCGCCAATCCATACAGCTTCCCAAAATGCTGAGGAGGAAACCTGGGGGGATAAAAAAACCCAGTTCACACTTCAGGCAGGTAAAATAGTCCACACTCGATTCACTTGACTCACTTACGCGATGCTGATGAAGGCAGCGTTCCCCCCATACAGGAAGGAGCGATTCAGGACCTGGAGGATGAAGGTGACGTACTGCAGAGGCAGAACAGGAACGGTGGCGGAGACGGAAAACAAGAAGCACTGGAGAGAGGTGAGGAAGAGGGACAGGATGGAGGAGTTCAGGTCCGCCTCACGCTCCGTCTGACCTGCATTAAATAGGTAAAAAACAACAATCATGATGTATTAGCTCGCTAACAGGTGAATCCATAATGTTCCAGTAAAAATACAAGCTCACCCGGGTGACCCACCTACCTACCTATCTAAACCTCGACCTAAAGATAGATGTGGGGGCTTAGAAGTTACACTAAATGTCCGAACGTTTGTGGACATAACCATGAGCTGAGAGCAGAGATGTTCACAAGTCACAAAATACAAGTCTGAGTCAAGTCACAAGTCTTTAGGCTAGAGTCCGAGTTAAGTCACGAGTCTTTAGGCTAGAGTCCGAGTTAAGTCACGAGTCTTTAGGCTAGAGTCCGAGTTAAGTCACGAGTCTTTAGGCTAGAGTCCGAGTTAAGTCACGAGTCTTTAGGCTAGAGTCCGAGTGAAGTCACGCGTCTTTAGATTAGAGTCCGAGTGAAGTCACGAGTCTTTAGACTAGAGTCTGAGTCAAGTCACGAGTCTTTAGGCTAGAGTCTGAGTCAAGTCACGAGTCAATATAATAAACACAAAACATACATATATTGGAAATGTAGCGTAGAAATAAAGAAATAATCTGTAAGTTCAGATAAAAAACAACAACAGATTAGCGAGTGTATTTAGCCGTTTTACTTCGTGCCTTTACTTTCCTAGTCATTGTGCAAATGAATGTAATTTCTGTAACAAGAAGGTTCCAGTTAAAAGCTTCAGCTGATACGTTTTGTTTTTATTGCAAAACAAAAGTGCTCGATAAATCACGGCACAGCAGCCAAAATCCCAAACACAGCAAAAAATCCATAATACTGCTGACCTCCAAACTTAAAAACCTCCAAACTTTTCCCGGTTGTGAAGTAAAACAGGAAGTCGTTAGAAAGCCGATCAAGCGTTTCATTACCACGTCATCTGTGTGACGCAAACTGAATAATTTCTTACTAACAATTACAATCAGAAGGTCTGATTGGTTCAGAAAGCGTCTTTCAACCATTAGCACCGATTCTGTAGGAACGTTCCATTCACACCAGCTGTTCCAGTAAAGTGCACTATGTAGGGTATTCCACCATTTTAAGTGAGATTCAAATCCAAAGGAGGGAGTAGGGAGCGACGCATCATCACTATATACATATACATATATAAATATATATATAATTGTCACACGTAACTAATGTTAACACACTTTTGTTGTATACAATTCATTTTTTGCCTGAGTCATGAGTTGAGTCTGAGTCATTTGAAACGAGTCCGAGTCATTTGAAACGAGTCCGAGTCGAGTCTGAAGTCGCTGTGTCGCAGACTCGAGTCCCCATCTCTGGCTGAGAGCCATTAGAACCATGTCACAGCCTATTCTGTACTTTCCACAACATTTTGAAGTGTGTCTGTAGGAATTTGTGTCCATGATGTATTGGACCCCTCATAGGCCCAAATGACCACTGACCAAATCACTGGGTATTGGACCATTCTCAGTATACAGAAATGACATGTTTGTGTTTGTTGTTTTGCAGCAGCTCAAACAATGTTTGACACTAATCAACATGACCTACAGGACAACAGGCTGGCTACAGTCAGTAATTGTATATCCGCAAAATCTATCTGTATGGTATAGAAATGTACGTAGCAGAACAAGTAAGAGCTAAGTGAGTGTATGAGACACCCAAGATGTATTAAAACCTGATTACTGACCTGGCTTAAGTTTTTTGCCCTTGTGCCTGTCCATCAAGAGTCCATTCCAGGGGGCACAGAGAATCCCACACAGCTGAGTGAAGGCGAATGCATTGGTGTACTGGCTTACTGTGGAAGGAGCAGACTTAAGATGGAACACAGAGTTTCTTACATTTACTTTGACGTTTATTTGATGTCAGACAGGATGAACCTGAGATATTTCATGTTTTTTTCTGCTCAACTTCATTTCATTTATTAATAAACATCCATTCCTGCATTTCAGGCCTGCAACACATTCCAAAAAAAGTTGGGACAGTAAAGCATTTACCACTTTGTAATGTTCCCATCTCCACACATTTTCTATTGGGGACAGATCAGGACTGCAGGCAGGCCAGTCCAGCACCCGTACCCTCTTCTTCCACAGCCATCACAGAGTGTAAATGACCTTTAAGAAGGGCACTGACACGCCCCCATACCATGACACACCCTGGCACTGACACGCCCCCATACCATGACAGACCCTGGCACTGACACACCCCCATACCATGACACACCCTGGTACTGACACACCCCCATACCATGACACACCCTGGTACTGACACACCCTGATACCATGACACACCCTGGTACTGACACACCCCCATACCATGACAGACCCTGGTACTGACACACCCCCATACCATGACAGACCCTGGTACTGACACACCCCATACCATGACAGACCCTGGTACTGACACACCCCCATACCATGACAGACCCTGGTACTGACACACCCCATACCATGACACACCCTGGTACTGACACACCCCATACCATGACACACCCTGGTACTGACACACCCCATACCATGACACACCCTGGTACTGACACACCCCCATACCATGACACACCCTGGTACTGACACACCCCATACCATGACAGACCCTGGTACTGACACACCCCATACCATGACACACCCTGGTACTGACACACCCCATACCATGACAGACCCTGGTACTGACACGCCCCCATACCATGACACACCCTGGTACTGACACACCCCATACCATGGCAGACCCTGGTACTGACACACCCCCATACCATGACAGACCCTGGTACTGACACACCCCCATACCATGACAGACCCTGGTACTGACACACCCCATACCATGACACACCCTGGTACTGACACACCCCATACCATGAAACACCCTGGTACTGACACACCCCATACCATGACACACCCTGGTACTGACACACCCCATACCATGACAGACCCTGGTACTGACACGCCCCCATACCATGACACACCCTGGTACTGACACACCCCATACCATGACAGACCCTGGTACTGACACACCCCCATACCATGACAGACCCTGGTACTGACACACCCCATACCATGACACACCCTGGTACTGACACACCCCATACCATGACAGACCCTGGTACTGACACACCCCATACCATGACAGACCCTGGTACTGACACGCCCCATACCATGACAGACCCTGGTACTGACACACCCCCATACCATGACAGACCCTGGTACTGACACACCCCATACCATGACACACCCTGGTACTGACACACCCCATACCATGACACACCCTGGTACTGACACACCCCATACCATGACAGACCCTGGTACTGACACGCCCCCATACCATGACACACCCTGGTACTGACACACCCCATACCATGACACACCCTGGTACTGACACACCCCATACCATGACAGACCCTGGTACTGACACGCCCCCATACCATGACACACCCTGGTACTGACACACCCCATACCATGACAGACCCTGGTACTGACACACCCCCATACCATGACAGACCCTGGTACTGACACACCCCATACCATGACACACCCTGGTACTGACACACCCCATACCATGACAGACCCTGGTACTGACACACCCCATACCATGACAGACCCTGGTACTGACACGCCCCATACCATGACAGACCCTGGTACTGACACACCCCCATACCATGACACACCCTGGTACTGACACACCCCATACCATGACACACCCTGGTACTGACACACCCCATACCATGACACACCCTGGTACTGACACACCCCATACCATGACAGACCCTGGTACTGACACGCCCCCATACCATGACACACCCTGGTACTGACACACCCCATACCATGACACACCCTGGTACTGACACACCCCCATACCATGACAGACCCTGGTACTGACACCCCCCCATACCATGACACACCCTGGTACTGACACACCCCATACCATGACAGACCCTGGTACTGACACACCCAATACCATGACAGACCCTGGTACTGACACGCCCCATACCATGACAGACCCTGGTACTGACACCCCCCATACCATGACAGACCCTGGTACTGACACACCCCCATACCATGACAGACCCTGGTACTGACACACCCCCATACCATGACAGACCCTGGTACTGACACACCCCCATACCATGACAGACCCTGGTACTGACACGCTCCCATACCATGACAGACCCTGGTACTGACACACCCCCATACCATGACAGACCCTGGTACTGACACACCCCCATACCATGACAGACTCTGGCACTGACACACCCCATACCATGACAGACCCTGGTACTAACACACCCCCATACCATGACAGACCCTGGTACTAACACACCCCCATACCATGACAGACCCTGGTACTGACACGCCCCATACCATGACAGACCCTGGTACTGACACGCCCCATACCATGACAGACCCTGGTACTGACACCCCCCATACCATGACAGACCCTGGTACTGACACCCCCCATACCATGACAGACCCTGGTACTGACACACCCCCATACCATGACAGACCCTGGCACTGACACACCCCATACCATGACAGACCCTGGTACTGACACACCCCCATACCATGACAGACCCTGGCACTGACACACCCCATACCATGACAGACCCTGGCACTGACACACCCCCATACCATGACAGACTCTGCATTTTGGACTTGCTGCTGATTACAGTCTGGATCCTTTTTGTCTTTGGTCCGGAGCACACAGCATCCATTTTTTCCAAAAAAGACCCGGAATGCTGATTCATCTGACCACAATACATGTTCCCACTGTGTGATGGTTTACACACTGAAGTTCCTCCTGATTCCTTGAATGGTTTAATGATATTCTGCTCTGTAGAAAGAGAACATGCAAATCCCTTCCAATCTTTCTTTGAGGTTCATTGTTTTTAAACATTTCAATCATTTTCTCACACATTTGTGGACAAACTGGATCCTCTGATCATCTTTACTCATCAGAGACTCTCAGCCTTTCCTGGATGCTGCTTTTGTACCAAGCCATGATTACAATCACTTGTTTGGTATCACCTCATTACTAGCCCTAAATTGCCCCATCCCAAAATTTTTTGGAATGTGTTGCAGGCCTGAAATGCAGGAATGGATGTTTATTAATATATTAAATGTAGTTGAGCAGATAAAAGATGAAATATCTCAGGTTTATCCTGTCTGACATCAAATAAAAGTCAAAGTAAATGTAAGAAACTCTGTTTTTTTTATTTGCATTTTCCATCCTGTCCCAACTTGTATATCAAAGCACATTTTTAATATGGTCCGAATAAGATCAAAACACCTACACGTTCACAGTCATCAGGAAATCCAGTCTATACAAGAAGGCATAATGGAAACCCAACCCAACCAAACATGCAAACCACCCCATTCCAGAGTAAACCAGTTTTGCATGGCATTAATTTGCATACTTGAATACGTTGGAGTCGAGTATAGGAATATTTCACAGACAGACCACCCTGATGATTTAAGCAACCTGTCAAACATCAGCCAGTCCATGGCAGTTAATGGAGGGGTGAAGACTGGGGGATGAACATGAGGGTTAATAAGTGTTTGTACCTGCTGAGAATAATCACCTGTTTCTTAAACCTCTCTTTTGTTCCTCCTTTGTTTTGTCTGGTGTGTTACAGGAGAGCGAGCACCAGCTGAAAAGCTACAGTCGTTTTCCTTTAGTGAAAGTTTGCATTTATAAAAACTATTTCTGTGGATGAATTTTGTGCTATTTTTTAGTATTTTTATTTCTGCATTTCTCCCTTTTTCTCTCTATTTATTGTAGCTAATTAATCTTCTGCTGAAGGGACCCCGATCACGTCCGAGGAGGGTTTATTTTCAATCAGAAAATAATGCTCCCTCTGCCCCCTTCTTATTTGCCTGTACTTTGGTGGATTCGCATCTGAGGTCAGTCTCGCACATGGAGAGTCACACACTGACCTCCGCATCTCCGCATTTTTAGTCTGATCTTCTCCTCCCACACAGGAGACTAGAGGTGGGAGAGCGGGAGAATCGTGCCCGTTAGGGGGCGCCCAGCCGACCGGTAGCAGAGCTGAGATTTAAATTCGGAGAGTTCAGAATCCCAGCACTACTTGAGTTCTGCGTTTTACTGCGTTTGCACACTAATCATTAAAATATTGAATTGTGAAAGAATTTACAAGCAAAAACGTCTCGTTATAAAGACTCATTACATAAAGATGCTTAAAAAAGTTTGTTATGATAGCCGGAGTAATGGGGCAGCTGATAAAGTGGGATTCAAATATTCATAGGGCTGCTCAGGTGGCGCAGCGGTAAAATACTTAAAACTCAGCTCTGCCATCCGGCTGACCTTGGCGGCTACATGAACAACGATTGGCTGTTGATCAGGGTGGGTAAGCAGGACCAGGGTTCCCTATAACTGGTGCAATTACAACCTCTGCTGGCTGATTGATGGCATATGTGCAGAGTTGGGGAATATTGCTGATCAGGATGTGGCTCTCTGTACACAAAGCTGATCCGCATATGAACGCGCCTTGTGCAGGTAAAAAGATGCAGTCGGTACTGCAGTTGTGAGGCTCTTCAGTCAGCAGTGGAGGGTTGTATCGGTAAAGATGAAGCGTAACACAATCAGGGTAATTAGATATGACCAGATTAGGGGAGAAAATTGGGTGGAAAATGTGGGAAAAATATATATTTTACATAGTTTAGAATTATTAAAACCATCTAACTTCCCTGACAGTTCACGTGCACCATTATTCGACCCCCAGCCTCAGTACTTGGTGGAACATCCTTTAGCTTTCATAACCGTCAATAAGTGATATCGGTAAGTGCCAACGAGCTTCTGACGCCTCTCATATGGAATCTTCACTCATTGTTCTCGCTCAGAAAGCTTCAAGCTCCTTGAGGTTTGATGGATCTGCTTTCTTTAAATCTGCAGACTGAGAGGATCCTCTCCAGGATAATCCAAGACTGATTATTTTACCAAGCTTGGGATCATTGTGTCACCAAGGTTTAATTTCACCACAGAAGGCAGAAGGTTCCTGCTCAAAATGCCTTGAGAATTAACTGAGAATCCATGCTTCCAGTCACACGGAGGCTTTTGGTAATAATCCTGACCTTTATCATGCCAGATAAACTGATGATCCATGTGGCCAAACAGTTCCAAAGAACTGTGTCCCAGAGCTCTACAGGCCTGTCCAAACTCATTCTGGCTTATTCCAGGGTTCATTTGTTGTCCTGATGCTTACGAAACGAGATATAAATCCTTATTTTCTTTAGAAGGTTCAATATTTCCAGTCGTACATGTATGTGAACTTATAGGACACCGCAAAGTTACTTGCACAGTGAGGTAGATTTATTTACCAGTGGCTGGGTCTTGGTTTGCCAGTTGGTTCAGCATCGGGTTTAGTGTCCCAATATAAAGATAATGGCGGAGCTGCATGACGGACAGCCATACCAGATGCCACAGGAAGAACCAGGATAGGACGCAGCTCTTAAAACTGTTGTCTGGACAGAAGAAAGGATTTATGACACGAGTCAAGAATGAGAAAGACTCAGGCATTGTTTCTTTTTAATAAGACGGACTAACCTTTAATGCCGTTCTTTTTTATTTCCCTCTTTTGAGATGAGCCGTCATCGTTCAGCTCACTCTCTCCATCCTGTTCCGTCTTCTCGGGTCCCAACGAGCGGTTCAGTTTCTGCTTGATCTCATATTCTTCAACACTGTAGCTGCTTGATTTACCACAGCTCACCCTGCACCGTGAAGAGAATCAAATAAAAACGTCAGAGAACGTACATAATACATTATACATAATACCCAGACCCGATCTGATCTGATGACTGACGTATAGTTTTACCCGTAGGTGTAGTTCTTCGGGATCGGATGGGGGATGTGGGATTTGGGCATGAGGAAAAAAGATCGCAGGAGATGAACGAGGCTACAGGCAGACAGGAACAAAAATGAGGTCCGAAGAGAGATCCCTGTTTCATACAGCACCTAAATAAACAACATATTGTAAATTCATAATTAAAACAATGAATTTATTATTTAAAAATCATATAACTTTATTTATTACAAAAATGAATTTATCATTATAAATTCATATAATTCATTTATTATGATTAAAATATTATTCATTATACATGCATATAATTTCATTTATTATTACAATTAAATTATTATTATAAATTCATATAAATGTATTTATTATGACAATTAATTTATTATAAATTAATATAATTCATTTATTATGGCAATTAAATTATTATTATAAATTCATGTAAATTAATTTATTATGACAATAAATTAATCATTATAAATACCTTTAAATATATGTATTAGGATAATAAATTATTTATTATAATTCATATAAATGTATTTATTATTGCAATCAATTTAGTATTATAAATTAATTTAAATGTATTTATTATGACAGTTAATTTATTATTATAAATTTATATAAATGTGTTTATTATGACAATTAATGTATTATTATACATTCATATAAATTAATTTTTTATGACAATTAATTTATTATTAATAATTTATATACATTCATTTATTATGACAATTCATTTATTATTACAAATTCCTATAAATCTATTTATTATGACAATTCATTTATTATTATAAATTCCTATAAATGTATTTATGACAATTAATTTTTATTATAAATTCATTATAAATTATTATTATAAATTCATATAAATTCATTTATTATGGCAATTAATTTAACATTATAAATTCATATAAATACATTTATTATGACAGTTAAATTTTTATTATAAATTCCTTTATTATGATAATTAATTCATCATTATAAATCCCTATAATTGTATTTATTTATTATAACAATTAATTTATCATTATAAATGCATCTAAGTTATACATTTAATTATATATTTAATATACGTATGCATTTATTTAATATACCACTAAGGTAATGAACTTACCTTAATGATAAGGAAGATGGATGATGAGGAGTCAAAAGCACCATTGTAGAGAGTAATAATGGTAGAGCGACGAGTGCCAAACAAGTTTCCCACCTAATAATGTTAAAAAAATACAGAATTTTAGCAAAAACACAGTAAATGTGGCTACACAGACCATAACACAGGTTATAGACAGCAGTAAATCAGCGTTCGTGTTAATACCTGCATGTTTGTAAGAAGAAGCATGATGCCTCCCATGGCGATGCAGGAAAGAGCCGGAAAGAGCAACACTGAGAGAGCTGGGAACAAACAGGCAAAATTTACTCTGTTTATCAAATGACCACAGTAATAATAATGTATAATAGATTTAATGGTTGTGTTTGGCTGGTTACCTTTACTGGACAACGCCACCAGCAACGTCCCGGAAGTATAGAGAAATCTAGGAGGACAAAATGTACCTTTATATTATTTTATTTTCAAAAAACAATAAATACTGTAATCGGATCACCCTGACCTACCACATCTGTAGTGAAGCTGTATTGTGTGATTAATTCATGACAACTCAGTGAATAAACTGTTTTACTTAAAGCTCACTATATCCATCTAAGGGACATTATGGAAGGTCATGGGTTCAATTCCCAGGTTAATTATAGCTACTAAAAGTCCCTCTAAGTATGTGTGTGTGTGAGTGCTTGAACTGTGATGGACTGGGACCTGTCTTGGGTGTTTCCTACCTTTCGTCCAGTGAACTGGACCCACAGCAACCCTGAATATGATAAACGGTGGTAAAACAGACAATGATTGAATAAATGAATGAATACAATATAATATAATATAATATACAGTATAATGTTACATAGGGCAGTTGTAGTTTAACGGTCAGGGTACTGGACTAGTAATCAGTAGATCGCTGGTTCATACCCCACCACTGCCAGGTTGCCACTGTTGGGCCCTAGAGCAAGGCCCTTAAATCTCAATTGCTTAGACTGTGTACTGTAAATCGCTTTGGATAAAAGCATCTGTTAAATGCCTAAAATGTAAATAATGATGCCCATTTATATACTCGCAATTTACAGTAGTCAAACCAACACACTTGACCCAACAGTGTTTGTATTGCATTCATTTAAAGGCTTTTTAATAGAGACACCTGTCACAACACAAAAATGATGAAGCACCCAGCGTTCCTTAGCCAAAGTTACACATTGCAGCTTTAAAATGTGTCCGTGACACCAACCGCCCTCCCTTCAGTCCATTCAAACCCCACTGTTAAACCAATAATGTATACAGTGTGTACAGTAGACAGGTATAGAGTTGAAGTATCATAGTGGAGGATTTTAGGAACCTGTGACTCACAAAAGCCCTAAAAAATATTAGAATATTTATTATTAAGTGTTTTTCCTCAATATTAATGTATTAAACTACCATCAGTATGATATTGTATGTGAAACCAATCTTTTCTTTTTCTTTTCTTGTTGAGCTATAAGTGAACATCCAGAGAGCCTCTGTGTTACCCCACACGCCCCTTTTATCTACATGACACGGTCTGCTCTGCCCTTAAACCAGTCACAAACTGTGAGGAGTGGAGCATGATGTCTTATTTTAATAGAAGAAATCTTGTTTACCATTGAAATGACATCTAAATTTTTAACGACGGTTTTTGGCATTATATAGATGGATCTGGTCTGCATACCAGAATTTAACCCCGGATGCAACCCATCTAATTTTAACCTTGGGACCAGCACTGAAAGCGCACTGACGACTGTGTATATACGTATCGTCGCTGTCCGATGAAAAACAAGTATCTCCACTTTTTTAGCGGTAGCGGTTGTGTTGATTGTGGGTATAAATCTCTGTCTGTCCATACCAGCGAATATCAAAATGGCCAATGAAAAGCGTTCCCGCGTTTACTGCTTTATTTTTTATTGTTTTTCCTTAATATGTAACTAAGCTTTGGGAATACGAATGCTCATATTTTGTCATGCCAATAAAGCTACGTTTGAGTTGAGTTAAAAGAGGCGAAACTTGTTTGCTGCGTCCTGGTAGTTCGAGCCCTCAAGGTAAGAATTAAACTTCTGCTTCTTTTTAAAATAAACACTTTGGTTTCTAAAATACGCTTTTATTTGTCACAACTGTGTGTGAGCTCACGTTCATACGAGTGGTTCTTATTACATATTTACTTTAAGATTAGCTTGCATATTAGCTAGCCAGCTAACCATAGCCAGCTAACTTCAGGCAGCTAACTTTAGTTAACTTACTAAAAACTAACTAGTTCACTTGTTATGCATGAACTAGAAATTACTTTCTCTTTAGATGAGTTATGTGCTAAATTGCACCACCTGTGGTTTGTTTGCACCGTTACTGTCAGGGGAAAAAGTTTTTTCCTTTTCCTGAAAAGTTGGGTTTTTTGGAGATACGTGTTTTTCATCGGACAGCGACGATATTTACAAACTTATATATCTGAAAGAAAACAAAAACTAAATCACATGAGTAATAAAGAGACCCAATTATCTTCTATGGACTAGAACTGTGTCCTTTTGTAATATAGTCGACATGTAGCATTTTTAATGGAGTTTAATTTGTTTTAAGACGCTACCTAATACCTTTGAGACATTTAAACAGTGTTTACTAAAACAAATCTCAAACAAATCTCCAAATTCCTGCATGTCCAGCACAGGGCAAACACATACACAGACATACGTATATGCAAACCAAAGTCAGTTAACATGACTGCATGCTTTGGACTGTGGGAGGAAACCCACAGACACGAGGAGAACATGCAAACTCTTCACCTGGGAATCGAACCCAGGACCTTCTCGTTGTGAGGTGACAGTGCTACCCACCGAGGTTGTATAAACCTTGTACCCTGTGCTAAACTACCAGGCACCTTCATATGTTAAGCCACTGTTATTTCCACAACGTATTCATGTCATTTGAACAAACTCACATTGCGAGAAGTCTCGTAACCATCGTCCCGTAGTGGTCGAAGATGAAGCCGATGGGTAGAGTGATGAAGTTGTTCATGAAGGAGGCGACAGTGAAGACGAGAGAGAACCTCTCATCCTGAGCACTGCTGTCTGGACAGAGAGTACAAAGTGGGTTTAAAGTGATGAACAAATCATCCACGGTCATCCACGGTCGTACTGTCGCAAAATATTTAATATTACACTATGTGTTAAAAGTATTTGGACACCTGACCATAAGCTTGTTGTATCCCATTCCAAAACAATGGAAATTAACCACAACCCCCCTAAGGCCTGTCCTCCTTTGCTGCCATTACAGACCCCATGCTTCTGGAAAGGCACAACATTTTGGAGTGTACCTGTGGGATTTCGCACCTATCAGGTCAAAGGGGCAATTACAAAGTCAGGTACTGATGTTGGCTTAAAAGACCTGGCTTGCCAGAAACATCTCAATTCATCCCACTGGTGACCAATGACTGTTTGGACCTCATTGAGCACAGGGGTACAATCATGCTGGAACAGGGAAGGACTTCTCCCAAACTGCTGTGTCAAATTTGGAATCATATCATTCATCTTATTATACCTGATACTACTGGTTGTGGCTGAAGACCTGAACTCAATAATTAAGAGGGTGTCCACATACCTTGTCATATAGCAAAGCTATAATCACAATATACACCGATCAGGCATAACATTATGACCACCTTCCTAATATTGTGTTGGTCCCCCTTTTGCTGCCCCACAGGCAACAAACTGTGATACCAGCCTTCGCTCCCCATGTGCATCAATGAGCCTTGGCCGCCCATGACCCTGTCGCCGGTTTACCACTGTTCCTTCCTTGGACCACTTTTGATAGATACTGACCACTGCAGACCGGGACACACCCCACAAGAGCTGCAGTTTTGGAGATGCTCCGACCCAGTCGTCTAGCCATCACAATTTGGCCCTCGTCAAACTGGCTCAGATCCTCACGCTCGCCCATTTTTCCTGCTTCTAACATCAACTTTGAGGATAAAATGTTCACTTGCTGCCTAATATACCCCCCCACTAACAGGTGCCGTGATGAAGAGATAATCAGTGTTATTCACTTCACCTGTCAGTGGTCTTAATGTTATGCCTGGTCGATGTATATTGGGGTGTCTATCAGCTATTGATGGCAATAAAGTTTTATAATGGTTTAATTCATGGCTACGACTTTGCCATATAGTGTATGGACGCACTGATTTGATGTCAGTCCCGGCAGTAATACTGAAACACAGATACTCTTGTAGTGTTTTAAACTGACGCAGTGATTTATTTTAAGTCTCACCGACACATTCCCCCGCTTTAAAAAAAGCACATGGACTTCAACAAACATGCTGCACATCACACGTGCCTTCCACATTCTTTCCTTACGCACATTTGCACCTAATTTACTTGGAATATCTATTGCACAATTGTTTTTATACTAGTCTGGCAGGGTACTGTACTATACATCTGTATTGTTTGTTTGTTTATTAGGATTTTAATGTTCATGCTTTTGGTTACATTCATGACAGGAACGGTAGTTACTCATTACACAAGGTTCATCAGTTCACAAGGTTATATCAAACACAGTCATGCACAATTTAGTATCTCCAATTCATCTCACGTGCATGTCTTTGGACTGTGGGAGGAAACCGGAATGGACACGGGAGAACATACAAACTCCACACAGAAAGGACCCGGACCGCCCCGCCTGGGGATCGAACCCAGGACCTTCTTGCTGTGAGGCGACAGTGCTACCCAGGCTGTTATTGTTAATAAGAACCCTGCGTCCTGTCCAGGGTAATCCGGCCCTGCACCCAGTGTTTACTGGTGGAACTGGGCTCGTCGTGACACTGACCAGGATTAAATGGTTCATTTTAAACACTCACTCACTTAACCACTTATGCAATTAGGGTCGCAGGGGGGTGCTGGAGCCTATCCCAGCTTTGGGCACAAAGCACACAGTAACACCCTGGAGAGGGGTGCCAGTCCATCGCAGGGCAGACACACATACACACACCCATACAAACACATGCAAACTCCGCACAGAAAGGACCCGGAACCCAGGACCTTCTTGCTGTGAGGCGACTGTGCTACCCACCAAAGCCATGAAAGTAAAAATGAATGCCAAGTAAAGGACCCCAGTTAGTAAAGGACCCCAGTCCTCCCAGCAATGGACCGTTGTCTTTGTTACGGTCTGGGAAATGCTTTCGTGCCTTGAAAGCCAAAACAGAGAGGATGAGAAGAAGCTTTTTCCCACAAGCTATTCGAGTCCTCAACCAAAATAGCAATCAGGACTAACGTACACGGATCTAAATGTATGTGTATATATGAGTATATATAGATATATATGTATGTGTGTTTGTTTGTTTATTAGGATTTTAACGTCATGTTTTACACTTTGGTTACATTCATGACAGGAATGGTAGCTACTCATTACAGAAGGTTATATCAAACAGTCATGGACAATTTAGTGTCTCCAATTCACCTCACTTGCACGTCTTTGGACTGTGGGAGGAAACCGGAGCACCCAGAGTAAACCCACGCAGACACAGGGAGAACATGCAAACTCCACACAGAAAGGACCCGGATTGCCCCACCTGGGAATCGAACCCAGGGCCTTCTTGCTGTGAGGCAACAGTGCTACCCACTTAGCCACCGTGCCGCCCATGTATGTGTGTATATATGTATATGCGTGTATACAGGTTCTATGTATATGTATGTATATATATATGGATTTGTATTTGTGTACGATATTCACACTGCATATTGCATTATGTTGCACAATAATAGATCAATATTATGTAAAGTTCCTGCACAACTGTTGTCACTTTCGCACACTCGGGTCACTTTAAATGACTTTTATTTTTAAATTATATTTAAGCTCTTTCTTAAATTCAATTTTTACATTTCTGTATTCTTTTACACTTTAGATTTTAAACATTTTTTTGTATAATATATATTTTTGTCTGCTTTGTTTACTTCTGTAACAACTGTGGCTGAGCAGTCACAAAAGCATTTCACTGCCAGTTGTACTGTGTATGACTATGTATGTGACAAATAAATCTTGATTTGATTAGATTTTTTATTTGAACTGGTAGGGGCTCGTTCCCTCAATGCGAATCCCTAAATGTTTATCATAACTTGCTCATAACATAGTCTGAAAAAAATTATAAAAATAATAATAATATAAGGTGATCAGTGTATCCTATTAATATTCACCTTACGCAAACATAGCTAGGCACAAAAAATGACCCGGATGACCGAAGATGACTGGCGTATTAGAAATACCAGACAATTCTGTATTCTTACCTTGAATGACAGTCCCATTGGTGTCGGTCACATCGACACCCAGCTCCTCAAAGTATCCATCCGCCTTTAACACGAACACAAGAGAAGCAAATCCAAACACCACCCCGGAAAAGCACAGGCACTCCAGCAGTCCTGTAACCAGGGTCAGTTTGAATCTGACTCTCTTCCCAGATCCGCCATCACGTCCCGACATCGTGTTCTGCACTGAAGTAGTATGGTAGTTTCAATCCTCGACCCTAACCGTTGATGTTTTGGGTCACAGCGTGCTCCAGGGTGATAATACGGTTAGAGCTGATAGTTTGGGGAAAGTCACAATATGATAGGACGAGATAAATCCAGTCACTCGTTTACAGCCGACCTCAGCACAACGAGCTGTGTTTAATATCTTCATGGCAGCTTACATAAACACTTCAGATATCCTGCACATACACGGACAAAACAAAACAGAATGAAACCACAGAGTGCTTTAACATTATTCCCTTTATTTCTCTATATTTAGTGTATTTTGTAGGGTTGGGTAATAGGATTGAATTATACGCATTGATACGCAAAACACTGTTAATTATTAGATGTGGATATATTATTATATTATTATTATACTATGGCAGTTCTTATAATGACCATTTACACCGATCAGCCATAACATTAAAACCACCTCCTTGTTTCTACACTCACTGTCCATTTTATCAGCTCCACTTACCATATAGAAGCACTTTGTAGTTCTATTATTACTGACTGTAGTCCATCTGTTTCTCTACATGCTTTGTTACCCCCCTTTCATTATTCAGTCCTTTTCTTTTTCATATTCAATTTGAGTTACATATTCTGTATTCCTAGGGAGGCCGTAGGGGGGGCCAAGCTGGTTGACACAGGGGCACTGCCCCCCTAGAACCGCCACTGTTGTAGTGGACAGCAGGACTTACTACCCCCTGTTTTTTTTGCCAATTTCTGAACAAGGAAGCATAGGGCTGAATAAGGTGGAAAGGATATTTTTAAGGATTTATGCAAGAGAGTCAGATTTAGAGCTGTTAGAAGATCTGTATAACCAAAGTCAAATTCCTTGTATGTGTGAGCATACTTGGCCAATAAAGTCTGATTCTGATTCTGATGTGATTGTTAGGTGACTATTGAAGTAAATGCAGTTTAAGGGAAAAAAGTTCCACTCTGAGATGCTTTTCTTTTCTTTCCAGTGTTTCAATGTTCACATGTGTTTCCTTTATCAAACTGTTTTAATGTAGGTGAAATGAAATGAAATTTTAATTGAAATTTATACAAAAATAAATACAGTATCATTACATTACACCATTAGATTTTTCGAATAAGACCTGATGACCAGGTGATTAAAAAACTAATAAATAACATTGTTTCTTCTGGGTCTCAGGAGGATATGATACATGCACATCAACTGATCCTAAACCAGATTACCCAGCCTGTCCACCTTAATCTTGTCAGTCGGTCTTGTTGTAATGCTGTAATTATTAGTGACGATCTAACTAACAAAACGCCAAACTATATAAATAAGATGCAAACACTACAATACATATAAAATATGTAATACAATTTCATTATAAATAGAAATGTATAAATCCGACTGGAAAGTACTGATTAACTGAGCGTTTTATAAATCTGATCTATACTTACATGGAAGTAATCGGTTCGTCTGTATGCCAATCGATACTATTGATACTATTTGTTGCTGTTTGCTATTAGAATGCATAATTATTGTAAAATAACATAAATTAAACTTACATATTTATGTGCTGGGAGAGTAAACGCGTTCACGGTCGCGGCTCCCAGCTTCACCGACGTCCGCGATCACAATGACAGGAATCTCCTCCTTAAACGACTCTGATTCAAACGAATCGATTCACAAGAATTCACTTAAGTTTTGAACTTGTTTCCCTTATGGTACCTCGCTAGGTTACAAAAGATATTTAACCAGTTGAACCCTTGCCATATGTTGTATGTGGCACCATAAATTCGTCAGAATTATTTTAATTATTTTAAGTAATTACACCGATCAGCCATAACATTAAAACCACCTCCTTGTTTCTACAGTACATTCACTGTCAATTTTATCAGCTCCACTTACCATATAGAAGCACTTTGGGGTTCTACAATTACTGACTGTAGTCTATCTGTTTCTCTACATGTTTTGTTAGCCCCCTTTCTTCAATGGTCAGGACCCCCACAGGACCACCACAGAGCAGGTATTATTTAGGTGGTGGATGATTCTTAGCACTGCAGTGACACTGACATGGTGGTGGTGTGTTAGTGTGTGTTGTGCTGGTATGAGTGGATCAGACACAGCAGCGCTGCTGGAGTTAATACCGTGTCCACTCACTGTCCACTCTATTAGACACTCCTACCTAGTCGGTCCACCTTGTAGATGTAAAGTCAGAGACGATCGCTCATCTATTGCTGCTGTTTGAGTCGGTCATCTTCTAGCCAAACCGTGGTGTTTCTGTATATTTATTATTGATTTGTCACCTGATTGATAAAAAAACACGAACGTGTACTAAACAGCTCTGGCTGATTCACTTTGTGGTAAATCAGAACTTCATGAAGGAACACTTTGGTAAACAAACAAAATGATTCTGATTCAAACAGATCTTTTTTAATGTTTGCAATCTAGTTTTAAAATGCACCAAATATCGAAAGGTCAGGTAGTTTTTACTAGTTAAATCCCAAGGCAAAGAAGAACAGGTAAAGAAAATCTAACCTTGGTGTCACAACCTACTGGCTCTGTCTGATTTTACATGTAGAAGCAGACGCTTTGGAGCCATAACATTAAAAGCACCTCATTATTTTTACACTCACTGTCCATTTTATCAGCTCCATTTACCATATAGAAGCACTTTGTAGTTCTACAATTACTGACTGTAGTCCATCTGTTTCTCTACATACTTTTCAATGGTCAGGACCCCCACAGGACCACCACAGAGCAGGTATTATTTAGGAGGTGGATCATTCTCAGCACTGCAGTGACACTGACATGGTGGTGGTGTGTTAGTGTGTGTTGTGCTGGTATGAGTGGATCAGACACAGCAGTGCTGCTGGAGTTTTTAAACACCTCACTGTCACTGCTGGACTGAGAATAGTCCACCAACCAAATATATCCAGCCAACAGCGCCCCGTGGGCAGCGTCCTGTGACCACTGATGAAGGTCTAGAAGACGACCGACTCAAACAGCAGCAATAGATGAGCGATCGTCTCTGACTTTACATCTACAAGGTGGACCAACTAGATAGGAGTGTCTAATAGAGTGGATGGTGAGTACACAGTATTTAAAAACTCCAGCAGTGCTGCTGTGTCTGATCCACTCATACCAGCACAACACACACTAACACACCACCACCATGTCAGTGTCACTGCAGTGCTGAGAATGATCCACCACCTAAATAATACCTGCTCTGTGGTGGTCCTGTGGGGGTCCTGACCATTGAAGAACAGGGTGAAAGCAGGTTAAAAAAGTATGTAGAGAAACAGATGGACTACAGTCAGTAATTGTAGAACTACAAAGTGCTCCTATATGGTAAGTGGAGCTGATATAATGGACAGTGAGTGTAGAAACAAGGAGGTGGTTTTAATGTTATGGCTGATCAGTGTAACTACTACTAACTTAAACTGTCTGCCTCACACATATTTGCACATTAATAAACCCATTAAGACCCTATGTGTAGTTATTTTGTTTGTTTGTTTATTAGGATTTTAACGTCATGTTTTACACTTTTGGTTACATTCATGACAGGAGACGGTAGTTACTCATTACACAAGGTTATATAGAACACAGTCATGGACAAGTTAGTGTCATTAATTCACCTCACTTGCATGTCTTTGGACTGTGGGAGGAAACCCGGAGGAAACCCACGCAGACACGGGGAGAACATGCAAACTCCACACAGAAAGGACTCGGACCACCCACCTGGGGATCGAAGCCAGGACCTTCTTGCTGTGAGGCGGCAGTGCCGCCTTTGTAGTTATTTATTCTACATATTATTATTATTATTACTAATAATATTATTACTATTATTAATATTATAATATACACCTGGTAATCCCATTCTTATGCATATGCTTATTATTATTCTTATTATTATTATTATTATTGTGTATATAATAAACGTATGGGCAGTTGTAGCCTAGCGATTAAGGTACTGGACTAGTAATCAAAAGGTTGCTGGTTCAAGTCCCACCACTGCCAGGTTGCTGCTGTTGGGCCCTTAACTCTTAATTCCTCAGACTGTATACTGTCACAGTAATGTAAGTCGCTTTGGATAAAGGTGTCTGCTAAAATGCTGAAAATGTAAATGTATATATTACTGTGTATATAGACCTAATACCATACCATATCTGTCTGTCTGTCTGTCTGTCTGTCTATATCTGTCTGTCTATATCTGTCTGTCTGTCTGTCTGTCTGTCTATCTATCTATCTATCTATCTATCTATCTATCTATCTATCTATCTATCTATCTATCTATCTATCTATCTGTAATGTCTATATATAATATCTATCTATCTATCTATCTGTCTGTCTGTCTGTCTGTCTGTCTGTCTTTCTATCTATCTATCTATCTATCTATCTATCTATCTATCTATCTATCTATCTATCTATCTATCTATCTATCTATCTATCTATCTATAATGTCTATCTGTAATGTCTATATATAACATCTATCTATCTATAATGTCTATATATAATATCTATCTATCTATAATGTCTATCTATCTATCTGTCTGTCTGTCTGTCTGTCTGTCTGTCTGTCTGTCTGTCTATCTATCTATCTATAATGTCTATCTGGAATGTCTATCTGGAATGTCTATCTATCTATCTATATCTATCTATCTATCTATCTATCTATCTATCTATCTATCTATCTATCTATCTATCTATCTATCTATCTATCTATCTATCTATCTATCTATCTATCTGTCTGTCTATCTGTCTATAATATCTATCTATAATATCTATCTCTCTCTCTCTCTGTCTGTCTGTCTTTTAGATAGCTTTGCTAACAACCCATACTTTTCCTTTCTCTTAACATCACTGCTATAAACTCACAGCCATTTATCCCAGATAAAGAACATTTACTTAAAGCTTCTTATCACGGCAGATCTGATAAGTCTTCATTTCCATACACAGCCTTCCAACCTAAACCCAGCTTGACTCTTTGTATTTACAACCATCAAGGTCTGCAGGGAATGTTGGGTTAATGATTGACTTGTAGCCCTGACAGTACATACAGTGGTAGTTTTGCAATCCTGCAGGTGTGTTCCGTGTACAGGCAGGAAGATCAGACCATACTTGTCGGAATAGGCCTGGACTAGTCGCCTTGCCACTTGTCCTCTCACGGCTGGTTTGTCTACCAGCTTGCACAGGCGAACCACTAAACTGACTTCATGAATTAAAATACAGATGCACGACTAGGGCCGTTTTCATAAAGCTTCCAATAATCCTCCGAGCTTAAAAGCTTCTAGCTAGCAGTTTTAGCTTAAGAGAGATTTAGGACCAATACTAGAGCAGCTCTGAGTCAGAAAAAGAATAAACGTTTATCTCAGTGAGGAGGAAGGGCTGAGCTTGTTGCAAGGTACAACATTCCTTTGAAGACACCCATACACTCCTATACACACACCCATACACATACACTCCCACACACACACACAAAAGCGCTTCTAATTACAATATATTATATAAGCCGGTTTATCCTAACCACACACATATATTTATTTGCTTTACTTTCTGCACTGTTTATTTACCATGATGGTCCTTTTTGCAGGTACTTTCTATTTGATATTAACTGGAGTAAAATGACTCCACTCTTTTCAGTTACTGTATTTACTGCAAGGTGTGAATGAAGGTGTTTATTATTATTATTATTATTGTTGTTGTTGTTATTACTATTCATTTTAATGTTGTACCACTTATTTATCATAGTCAGGGCTGCGGTGGGTCTGGTTTCCCTGGAATCATTTGTTCATTCATTCAGTTTGTTTCACCACCACTTTTGTTTCACCACGCGGTCAGTCTGATTTATTGGACGAAAGGTATGAAACACCTGTTGCCTGGATGATGATGATGATGATGATGATGATGATGATGATGATGATGATGATGATTGATTATTATTATTATTTTATTATTATTATTATTATTATTATTATTATTTTATTATTTTATTATTTTATTATTATTATTATTATTTTTTTTTATTTTTTATTTTTTTTTTTTATTATTATTATTATTATTATTATTATTATTATTATTAATTCATTTATGTTCATGTTTTACCTGGAATCATAATATTATTTATTTATTTATTTATTTATGTTCTTGTTCTATCTGGAATCATATTATTAGTGTGATTGCAGAATGCAAGCACACTATTGTTATTGTTATTTTCGTTTTCAATATATTATTGCCATTCCGCCCGTTTTTTGTCTCCCTTTCTTCGTCCGCAATTTTTGAGATATCGACCCCGTTCCAGTGCCAAATCGTCCGGCCCATACGGGAATGGACTGCTTGTATACAGCTTTTGGATCGAACCAACACTGTGGGCACAGTGCCCGTTTTAAGGTGCCCGTTTTGCCCCATTGACTCCCATTCATTTTGAAAAAAATTTCGAGCTATAAATGCCGTTCCAACTCTTGATGGACCGGGTCATTAATTAGCGCCCAAATCCAAAAAATCATCTGGATACGCCCATCCGTGTGGCATTTATGCCCGTTTTTGCCCGAATTTTGAGAGAAACATTTTGACACCTTTGGCCTTCCATAACACGTCAACGTGATGACGTAGGCAACCACCTCGGACTGTTCCGAAAAAGCAACATGGCTGCCGATTTGAAAACGAACTTATTTTGGTCTGTAACTAAAGTATTAGTGATTTTTAAAGTAAAAATGCTGCACAGAATGAAATTATAGTGCAGTTACACTTAGCAGTGAGCGTCAAATCGATCGCGTTGCAACAGAAAAAAAGATATTTATATCCGTTAGCTTCAAGGCTAACGGATGCATTAAAATCAATGGGAATTGCTAAATGCTAAAAGAGGGACCGAAGTCTGAGTGCACTATGCCTGAAAGCTGTAAATGACACACAGCCGATCATAGATTGCGCAATACCATGGCCCCTGCAGTGATAATCACATGTAAATGAATGAGTACTGATTTGTAAGCAGTACAAACGTGCAGAAATGCATTTTTTTACAGGTTTGGCTTTTCAAACACACCCAGAGTAAACTTGTGCTCACACCACAGCTTGTGCACAGATACAGTGGCCTGTCTGGGAGAAAGTATTCACACCCCACGCACCGCACCACTTCTAAACGCATGCGCGCCCCCGACCTGCGCACGCCCGCCGACCGGCACACGGCAATCACACTCGCATTTTCTCCGGAAATGCACATCTCTAGTTATTATTATTACTGTTATTAGTGTGATTGCAGAATGCAAGCACACTATTGTTATTGTTATTTTCGTTTTCAATATATTATTGCCATTCCGCCCGTTTTTTGTCTCCCTTTCTTCGTCCGCAATTTTCGAGATATCGACCCCGTTCCAGTGCCAAATCGTCCGGCCCATACGGGAATGGACTGCTTGTATACAGCTTTTGGATCGAACCAACACTGTGGGCACAGTGCCCGTTTTAAGGTGCCCGTTTTGCCCCATTGACTCCCATTCATTTTGAAAAAAATTTCGAGCTATCAACGCCGTTCCAACCCTTGATCGACCGGGTCATTAATTAGCGCCCAAATCCAAAAAATCATCCGGATACGCCCATTTGTGTGGCATTTATGCCCGTTTTTGCCCGAATTTTTGGACAAAAATCTTGACACCTTTGGCTTTCCACAGAACGTCAACGTGATGACGTAGGCGGCATCTTCAGCCCGTTCTGAGAATAGCAAATGGCGGCCGCCAAAAAAGCTGACTTATTTTGGTCTGTAACTAAGGTATTAGTGATTTTTAAGATGAAAACGCTGCACAGAATGAAATTATACTGCAGTTACACTTAGCAGGGAGCGTCATATCATTCGCGTTGCAACAGAAAAAAAGATATTTATATCCGTTAGCTTCAAGGCTAACGGATGCATTAAAATCAATGGGAATTGCTAAATGCTAAAAGAGGGACCGAAGTCTGAGTGCACTATGCTTGAAAGCTGTAAATGACACACAGCCGATCATAGATTGCGCAATACCATGGCCCCTGCAGTGATAATCACATGTAAATGAATGAGTACTGATTTGTAAGCAGTACAAACGTGCAGAAATGCATTTTTTTACAGGTTTGGCTTTTCAAACACACCCAGAGTAAACTTGTGCTCACACCACAGCTTGTGCACAGATACAGTGGCCTGTCTGGGAGAAAGTATTCACACCCCACGCACCGCACCACTTCTAAACGCATGCGCGCCCCCGACCTGCGCACGCCCGCCGACCGGCACACGGCAATCACACTCGCATTTTCTCCAGAAATGCACTCTCTAGTTATTATTATTACTGTTATTAGTGTGATTGCAGAATGCAAGCACACTATTGTTATTGTTATTTTCGTTTTCAATATATTATTGCCATTCCGCCCGTTTTTTGTCTCCCTTTCTTCGTCCGCAATTTTCGAGATATCGACCCCGTTCCAGTGCCAAATCGTCCGGCCCATACGGGAATGGACTGCTTGTATACAGCTTTTGGATCGAACCAACACTGTGGGCACAGTGCCCGTTTTAAGGTGCCCGTTTTGCCCCATTGACTCCCATTCATTTTGAAAAAGATTTCGAGCTATCAACGCCGTTCCAACCCTTGATCGACCGGGTCATTAATTAGCGCCCAAATCCAAAAAATCATCCGGATACGCCCATCCGTGTGGCATTTATGCCCGTTTTTGCCCGAATTTTTGGACAAAAATCTTGACACCTTTGGCTTTCCACAGAACGTCAACGTGATGACGTAGGCAACCACCTCGGACTGTTCCGAAAAAGCAACATGGCTGCCGATTTGAAAACGAACTTATTTTGGTCTGTAACTAAAGTATTAGTGATTTTTAAAGTAAAAATGCTGCACAGAATGAAATTATACTTCAGTTAGACTTAGCAGTGAGCGTCAAATCGATCGCGTTGCAACAGAAAAAAAGATATTTCTATCCGTTAGCTTCAAGGCTAACGGATGCATTGAAATCAATGGGAATTGCTAAATGCTAAAAAAGGGACCGAAGTCTGAGTGCACTATGCCTGAAAGCTGTAAATGAGACACAGCCGATCATAGATTGCGCAATACCATGGCCCCTGCAGTGATAATCACATGTAAATGAATGAGTACTGATTTGTAAGCAGTACAAACGTGCAGAAATGCATTTTTTTACAGGTTTGGCTTTTCAAACACACCCAGAGTGAACTTGTGCTCACACCACAGCTTGTGCACAGATACAGTGGCCTGTCTGGGAGAAAGTATTCACACCCCACGCACCGCACCACTTCTAAACGCATGCGCGCCCCCGACCTGCGCACGCCCGCCGACCGGCACACGGCAATCACACTCGCATTTTCTCCGGAAATGCACTCTCTAGTTATTATTATTACTGTTATTAGTGTGATTGCAGAATGCAAGCACACTATTGTTATTGTTATTTTCGTTTTCAATATATTATTGCCATTCCGCCCGTTTTTTGTCTCCCTTTCTTCGTCCGCAATTTTCGAGATATCGACCCCGTTCCAGTGCCAAATCGTCCGGCCCATACGGGAATGGACTGCTTGTATACAGCTTTTGGATCGAACCAACACTGTGGGCACAGTGCCCGTTTTAAGGTGCCCGTTTTGCCCCATTGACTCCCATTCATTTTGAAAAAAATTTCGAGCTATCAACGCCGTTCCAACCCTTGATCGACCGGGTCATTAATTAGCGCCCAAATCCAAAAAATCATCCGGATACGCCCATTTGTGTGGCATTTATGCCCGTTTTTGCCCGAATTTTTGGACAAAAATCTTGACACCTTTGGCTTTCCACAGAACGTCAACGTGATGACGTAGGCGGCATCTTCAGCCCGTTCTGAGAATAGAAAATGGCGGCCGCCAAAAAAGCTGACTTATTTTGGTCTGTAACTAAGGTATTAGTGATTTTTAAGATGAAAACGCTGCACAGAATGAAATTATACTGCAGTTACACTTAGCAGTGAGCGTCATATCATTCGCGTTGCAACAGAAAAAAAGATATTTATATCCGTTAGCTTCAAGGCTAACGGATGCATTAAAATCAATGGGAATTGCTAAATGCTAAAAGAGGGACCGAAGTCTGAGTGCACTATGCTTGAAAGCTGTAAATGACACACAGCCGATCATAGATTGCGCAATACCATGGCCCCTGCAGTGATAATCACATGTAAATGAATGAGTACTGATTTGTAAGCAGTACAAACGTGCAGAAATGCATTTTTTTACAGGTTTGGCTTTTCAAACACACCCAGAGTAAACTTGTGCTCACACCACAGCTTGTGCACAGATACAGTGGCCTGTCTGGGAGAAAGTATTCACACCCCACGCACCGCACCACTTCTAAACGCATGCGCGCCCCCGACCTGCGCACGCCCGCCGACCGGCACACGGCAATCACACTCGCATTTTCTCCGGAAATGCACTCTCTAGTTATTATTATTATTGTTATTATTATTTTTATTATTATTATTATCATTATTAATTTATTCATGTTCATGTTTTATTTGGAATCATATTATTATTATTATTATTGTTATTATTATTATTTTTATTATTATTTATTTATTTATGTTCATGTTTTAACTGGAATCATGTTATTATTATTATTAATATTATTATTATTATTACTGGGACAGTGGTAGCCTCATGGCTGGATTACTGACCGGGCCAGTGGGGCCAGCGCCCAGGGGCCCTTGAGGTCAGGGGGCCCTGGGGGGGCCCTGGCCCAAAACATTTTGCGATGCCTATCAACATTTATGATACAATATATTTTTATTTCCGAGGGCCCTCCATTTTAAGGATCCTCTGACTATTAGGGACTTTGACCCCAGGGCCTCTTGGGGGCCCTAGCCATGCTTTTGGTGCCCCTAGCCATGCTTTTGGGGCCCCTAGCCATGCTTTTGGGCCCTAGCCATGCTTTTGGGGCCCCTAGCCATGCTTTTGGGCCCTAGCCATGCTTTTGGGGGCCCTAGCCATGCTTTTGGGCCCCTTATGAAAATGGATGAGGCGTTGTGGCACTGCTCTGACTTCGACTTCTGGCTATTAGGGGTCCTAGGAAAGAGGGGGGCATATTTTTAGAGGGCCCTGGTTATGAGAGCCCCTACCAGGGGGCCCTAGAGAAGAGCAGGGCATACCATTAGAGGGCCCTTGATCACGAGGGCCCCTGCTATGGGGCCCTTGACTTCCATAGAAGTCGTTTACCATGGCTCCTTGACATTCTAGGGACCTACAAATTGCCAGGCAAGCTACCATATTTCATAACAGACGTTTTGTTGCAAATATGAGATTCAGGCCCTTACTTAATGTTTCTGAATTTGTATTGTTTCAAAATTATTATGTTCAATTTCTCTTAAGCGCAGAGACAAATTAATTTAGCAATTTTGTAATTATTTAAATTTAAGACAAGCAATTTCAAGCAGTTTGAATGCATACACACACTTAACTGAGCTATTTGATGTTCTTTTCATGCCTGACGATATGTCCAACAGTGAGCTCACTTTAAAGGCTAACTCACTCGCTGCAGCATATCCTTCAGATCTGAACATGAGCCTGGCAGATGAATTGATACAATACAAATCATTCATAACAGAAAAAGAAAAATGTCCTAGTAAAATGCTCAAAACCATGATCAATTTGAATTTACAGTCAACCTTTCCAAATGTCTACATAGCACTTAGACTCTTGCCCAGGGGCCCAGACTATCTTTAATCCGTCCTTGGGTAGCCTAGTAGGTAGAGCTTTGAGCTATCAATCAGAAGATTGCCAGTTCAAATCCAGGCTCTGCTAGGAAGCCACTGTTGGGCCCTTGAGCAAGGCCCTTAACCCTGTTTGTTCCAGGGGCGCCGTACTATGGTTGACCCTGCGCTCCGACTCCTGCTTCCAAACAAGCTGGGACTTGTACTGTACTGTACTGTACACGTGTATCTGTATAAATGACAAATAAAGGTATTTTCTAGTATTATTATTAGTAGCAGTAGTATGTTAGTATTACTAGTATAGTAGTAGTATTATACATGTATTTGATAAACGATGGCTGGTTTAGCACATGTGTAGCGCATGTTTTTCCTCGCTAGGTGGCGTCTTTTACCACAGAATTTAATCTATTCACAACGTGACGAGCCCAGCTGGGTGGGGCGGCTCTACCTGTCCCACCTTTATTCCACCCAGGGCGCGGAACAGCGAATCAGTTAAGAACTAAAGTGCGTCCGTGTGTGTTTATAGATCCGTGATGGTGAACGGTTCTATATTTTCACGTCTGTGTGATTTGTGTGTGTTTTAACTGTAATAAAGCGCTAATGTAGGTGCTCGGGTTCCGCCCTGGGCTCAGTGGGAGAGGAGGTGGGAGGGAGAGGGAATCTAACTGGTGACGAGATCAGGAGCGGGGACGATTGATTCCTGAATCTTTAGAGTCGACTCGGAATCGATTCTGCGCATAAAGAACAGACGTTGTGCTTTTGATTCATGCTCTGATATTCTTCTGATTTCCTTCGGGATTAATAAATTAATTGTATGTTGTGCAAGAGCTTTTTTAAATCTGTGCACATTTTTATAAATGTTTAACTTTTTCATTTCTATTTTTAATAAACGTGTAAAGACTTTTATATCTTTATATTCTTAATAGCAGCTTAAAGGTTGCAAATCCCCCCTGTGGGATAATAAAAGCCTATCTTCATTTATCTTATCTTAAAGTATCTGTCTGTCTATATATGTACCTGTCTGTCTATCTTTATGTCTGTCTATCTGTCTGTCTATTTGTAATATCTGTCTATCTCTTTTTATGTCTATCTATCTATCTGTCTGTCTAAATATTTATATGTCTGTCTGTCTATCTGTCTGGCTGTCTATCTATCTGTATGTCTGTCTATTTGTAATATCTGTCTGTCTATCTGTCTATGTCTATCTGTCTATTTGGCTGTCTGTCTAATTGTAATATCTGTCTATCTATATTTATATATACTGTATATACTGTATATGGCTATCTATTTGTCTGTCTGTCTATCCATCCATCCATCTATCTAGCTCTCTAAAAAATATCTATCTATCTATCTATCTATCTATCTATCTATCTATCTATCTATCTATCTATCTATCTATCTATCTATCTATCTATCTATCTATCTATAATATCTGTCTGTCTGTCTGTCTGTCTATCTATCTATCTATCTATCTATCTATCTATCTATCTATCTATCTATCTATCTATCTATCTATCTATCTATAATATCTGTCTGTCTGTCTGTCTATCTATCTATCTATCTATCTATCTATCTATCTATCTATCTATCTATCTATCTATCTATCTATCTATCTATCTATCTATCTATCTATCTATCTATCTATCTATCTATCTATCTATCTATAATATCTGTCTGTCTGTCTGTCTATCTATCTATCTATCTATCTATCTATCTATCTATCTATCTATCTATCTATCTATCTATCTATCTATCTATCTATCTATAATATCTGTCTGTCTGTCTGTCTGTCTATCTATCTATCTATCTATCTATCTATCTATCTATCTATCTATCTATCTATCTATCTATCTATCTATCTATCTATCTATCTATCTATCTATCTTTAATATCTATCTGTCTGTCTGTCTGTCTGTCTGTCTGTCTGTCTATCTATCTATCTATCTTTAATATCTATCTGTCTCTTTATCTGTCTAAATTAAGTGTAAGTGCTGTGTAGTTTTTATTTTTATTTGTATAGTTTGGCTTTATTTGTCAAAGAATTGAACCTTTCTTGCTGTGCTACCCACCAAGCCACAGTGCTGCCCTAAATGTTTACTGACCTGATAAAAAGTGTATGGAACAGTGGTATCTTGCCAAGGTCTGTAAGAAAACCTAAATTCCCATTTTATGCTGACAGTAAATTAGTCTCTGTTTTCAGACTGTACGATATAATCCAAGAATCACCAAAACAGGTCTGGTATGAATTAGAAGCATGACACTGTTTACAGTCAAGCAGATTTTGCATCGCCATGGGCTCTAAAGCTGCCGTACAGGAAAGGAGCTTCAGGTACTTTCAGCTGAGCCGGTTCAAAGGAGGATGGAAACACTGATGTGGACAGTGTCACCAATGTTTTAGTGGCTATTAATGTATGGCTAGCCAGTTACTGGTGTTTTTATAGATTACAGGATCAATATGAGGGGTTAATGGAGATGTTTGTTTGTTTGTTTATTTGGATTTTAATGTGATGTTTTACACTTTTGGTTACATTCATGACAGGAACGGTAGTTACTCATCACACAAGATTCATCAGTTCATAAGTTTAATATCAAACACAGTCATGGACAATTTAGTGTCTCCAATTCACCTCACTTGCACGCCTTTGTACTGTAGGAGGAAACCCACACAGACACAGGGAGAACATGCAAACTCCACACAGAAAGGACCCGGGCCGCCCCACCTGGGGATCTGGGGAGGCGACAATGCTACCCACCGAAGATAAATAAATGAACCCTCACATTTTGTCGAACGGTCAGTTGATGTTTTTGGGGTCTTGAGGTCTTAAAATGCATTCAAACAAAGACATTAAAGTAGAACACTTGCATATACTTCCTGTATTGATTACTTTATTTATAAAAAAAAAACACATCTACATTGTATGGGGCGGCACGGTGGCTCAGTGGGTAGCACTGTCACCTCACAGCAAGAAGGTCCTGGGTTCGATCACCAGGTGGAACAGTCTGGGTCCTTTCTGTTTGGAGTTTGCATGTTCTCCCTGTGTCCGTGTGGGTTTCCTCCCACAGTACAAAGACGTGCAAGTGAGGTGAATTGGAGATACAAATGTGTCCATGAGTGTGTTTGATATTAAACCTTGTGTAATGAGTAACTACCGTTCCTGTCATGAATGTAACCAAATCCTAATAAATAAATGAATAAACAAACATTGTATGATTAATGGGACGGGTGGCTTGGTGGGTAGCACTGTCACCTCGCGGCAAGAAGGTCCTGGGTTCGATCTCCAGGCCGGGCGGACCCGGGTCCTTTCTGTGCGTGGGTTTCCTCCGGGAGCTCCCACAGTCCAAAGACGTGCAGCCAGGTTAACTGGAGACACTGAATTGCCCTATAGGTGAATGTGTGTGTGTGTGTGTGTGTCTGCCCTGCGATTGACTGGCGTCCCGTCCAGGGTGTTACTGTGTGCCTTGCGCCCATTGAAAAGCTGGGATAGGCTCCAGCACCCATGAATGAATGTAACCAAAGGGTGTAAAACATGACGTTAAAATCCTAATAAAGAAATAATTAGGGCGGCACGGTGGCTTAGTGGGTAGCACTGTCGCCTCACAGCAAGAAGGTCCTGGGTTCGATCGCCAGGCGGGGCGGTCCGGGTTTCCTCCGGGAGCTCCGGTTTCCTCCCACAGTCCAAAGACGTGCAGCCAGGTTAACTGGAGACACTGAATTGCCCTATAGGTGAATGTGTGTGTGTGTGTGTGTGTCTGCCCTGCGATTGACTGGCGTCCCGTCCAGGGTGTTACTGTGTGCCTTGCGCCCATTGAAAAGCTGGGATAGGCTCCAGCACCCATGAATGAATGTAACCAAAGGGTGTAAAACATGATGTTAAAATCCTAATAAAGAAATAATTAGGGCGGCACGGTGGCTCGGTGGCTCGGTGGGTAGCATTCAGACACTGAATTGCCCTATAGGTGAATGGGTGTGTATGTGTGTGTGTGTGTGTGTCTGCCCTGCGATGGACTGGCGTCCCGTCCAGGGTGTTACTGTGTGCCTTGCGCCCATTGAAAAGCTGGGATAGGCTCCAGCCCCCTTCGCGACCCAGATTGGATAAGCGGATAATACAGTGCAATGAATGAATTAAATGAAACAGACATCGTATGATTCGTGCAGGGACCTGGATTATGAATCTTTGAGTCGACTCAGTGTTTAGAATCGTGGTATCGACTCATTTTGGGAATCGATTCCCAGCCCTATAGAGGTGTGAACCAGACGCGGAAGATAGCGCTAGGTGGGTTTTGGAACAGACCGCAACATTTCTATCCCCGATCGAACAGCTTTTTCGCTTCGTTTGGGTTCGAATGTTCGCGGCAGAGCCAGTCTGAGTGAAAAGGAGCATCGAGCGGAGCGGCACAGATAAGTTTGGTGGCAGTGTGGGCTCGGACGCCCAAATTTAGACCAGTTGGAATTACAACAACTTCCTACTACTGTTGGAAAATAGTAGGCCACACCAGCACTGCACCTCGGACCTGCACTAAAACATCCAGGTAGACCTCACAAACTCCTGTTTATCTGTAGAATGAGAGTTTAATCCATCGTGTTTTTATATCGCTCGGGTTTGTAGCACTTTACTCGCTGCTCGACTTCGGAAACTTGAGAGTCTAGTACCCAGCGTTAGCCGAGGTGGCTAACCGAGCTAGCATGCTAGTACGTTAGCTAGCAGCATGTGAACGGCGGCTTACAGTTTTATCACAAAGTGTGAATCTAACTAAGTTAAACTTTGTGTTTGATATACATGTACAACTAATCTCACTTTTAGCAAGTTTGTCGTACTAACTAACAATTTTACTCGTTTCCGTGTTTCGCTAAACAGTATTAAATATACTCATACTAAATACTACCATACTAAATAGTATGCATGGATCCATACTACGTGATATGTGCACGTTCTTACTATACATACTAGTTAGTACGCTAGAATGTAGTATGGATCAAATACAGTCGGTTTTCCAGTCCAAACCTTAAGTTTTAACTTAGCAAACGATTAAAAGTTGTTTATTTGCCTTATACAATTTATAAAACTTAATATCGTGTCGTTTTGTATTTTGTAGTTTATATAAATTGTAAGTTTTCAAGCTAATGCTAAGTTCACTAACACGCTGATTTATACTTACCATAATAATAATAATAATAATAACAAACCTTTACTTTAAATTTGTGCTCTTTTGGATACCGAACCAGACACACATGTTCGTTTTAATACTGATTTGTATTATTTTTTTGGATACTTATACTTTATATTTGACTTTAAATCGATTCTCAGGTTGTAAAGGTGTGACCATTGTATTCAGGTGTTTTCCAAACGTTGCACTTAACACGTAAAATCTTTAAACCTTAATTTTTATCATTATTAAACAATTATCAGTACCTAGCTTGATGTATATGCATTTAGGTTAACAACAAATATGATAATTAATATGATGAATTAAACAGGTACATGTGGAAGTCTTAGGTTCTTGATGCGTTCAGGTGCCGAACATTTACGGTTAATAAGAGTTTCCTAGTCCTGATTGCAAGTGGACGCATTGGGATAAATTTGATTCCGAGTTTTAAACTTGTTACTGACTTTTATCCTTTTGATATAAGGAAATGTAGAAAAGCTCTGTGTAGCCATTTAAATGTCTAAATCTAAGATAAATCCTGATTAGGTCGTATGTACTATGTAGTGACCTGAATATGTAACTTCTGTTTGTGTTGTGTTCGTCATTTCTCCCTCATAAAAAAAATTCAGTGATCAGTCCAAAAAGTCAGTCCAGAATAATATTGGCTTTGCATTTGAGCTCAAATCTCAGTAAGTAGAACTTTTGCAAACACGAATAGTGACCCGTCCATCCGTTCATCATGTAAAACGTAATATTAAATGTAAAATCGATTTGTCTGTTAATCTGTTCAGTAACAAGTCCTGTTTATTCCGGTCATATTAGGTGTTTTAACGGCATGGTTTGGTAGCAGCACGCTCCTATTTTGTCTCGGTTTCTGGATGAATGGGCACGCCCGATGGATATATCATTACAAATCAAAGTTCTGTTCTAATAGCAGCTCTGTAGACTTGTAAAAAGTCAGCTCGAAGTGTATAGACACGTTGTTTTCTGTACTTAAAGTTGGGAGACCAGTTTTGAGGGGTTTCGTTGAGACAGCGTGATATTTTAGACGTATTAAATGGATCCTTAGACGTCTTTAAATCATGCACACTCGTCTGCAGACCAAGAGACCGCAACAGGTTAAGATCAGGTTAAGAACAGGTTGGGGATTTGGGGTGTGGTGCTAAAATTTTAAGCAGGTTCGGCTGTAAAAAGCACACAGAGCATCACCGGTTTCAGTTAAACTCTGAGCTCTAGTGAAATTAGGGTTAAATATAATGAAGCTGACGGATCCGTGTCGGTTTCGGCGTGCAAACCCACTACGCCGAGTTTAGCCTCTGGATTGGCTGGTGCTATTAAAGCCGCGCCGCTGCCTGTGCTAGTCCGGCAGCTGCCCTCACCACAACAGTGGGAGCGGTATAAATACTACGCTTCATCCAGCCCCTAGACATCAAAGTAGTGCACCGAGAGAAGGCATAATAATCATTATATCGCTGGATGATCGTCGGAGAACGACGGCCAGTGCCCTAGGAACAGCCCCCTCTAGACAGACGTATCACGAAGAAGGAAACCTGAAAGGCGTATTTGAGCAGACCCCGCCCGAAAAATCCTGGATCTCTCGAAACTGCACCTTAAATAGTCGCTGCGGTAACAAATGCTGACAAAATGACCCATCAATGGCAAATATAGCCCCGCCACTGCCAGGTTGCCACTGTTGGGCCCTTGAGCAAGGCCCTTAACCCTATTATTAACCCAGCCATACGATGCCTGACCCTGCGCTCTGACCCCAGCTTTCAAACAAGCCGAGATATGCAGAATATATTCCGTATATATTCCTCTTTAAAAGGAATGTGTGTGTGTGTGTGTGTTAAATGCCAAAGTAAATGATTGTGTGTGTGTGTGTGTGTGTGTGTGTGTGTGTGTGTGTGTGTGTGTGAATTTATTATACTTATTATGTTTATTTACCTAAATGAATGTTTAATCTAGGAACTTAAATCAGATCTAATCACTTTTATGGTCACGTCACATCATTATAATTGTATAGTCTAAGTATAGAATAGAATACTATATAACACCTTTATTTGTCATATATACACATATCAGCCATAACATTAAAACCACCTCCTTGTTTCTACACTCACTGTCCATTTTATCAGCTCCACTTTTCATATAGAAGCACTTTGTAGTTCTACAATTACTGACTGTAGTCCATCTGTTTCACCCTGTTCTTCAATGGTCAGGACCCCCACAGGACCACCACAGAGCAGGTATTATTTAGGTGGTGGATCATTCTCAGCACTGCAGTGATACTGACATGGTGGTGGTGTGTTAGTGTGTGTTGTGCTGGTACGAGTGGATCAGACACAGCAGCGCTGCTGGAGTTTTTAAACACCGTGTCCACTCACTGTCCACTCTATCAGACGCTCCTACCTAGTCGGTCCACCTTGTAGATGTAAAGTCAGAGACGATCGCTCATCTGTTGCTGCTGTTCGAGTCGGTCGTCTTCTAGACCTTCATCTGTGGGCACGGGACGCTGCCCACGGGGCGCTGTCGGCTGGATGTTTTTGGTTGGTGGACTATTCTCAGTCCAGCAGTGACAGTCAGGTGTTTAAAAACTCCATGATCTCAGTGATCCACCACCTAAATAATACCTGCTCTGTGCTCTGTGGGGGTCCTGACCATTGAAGAACAGCATGCAGAGAAACAGATGGACTACAGTCAGTAATTGTAGAACTACAAAGTGCTTCTATGTGGTAAGTGGAGCTGATAAAATGCACAGCGAGTGTAGAAAGTGTGCTGATCTAGTATTTATACACCGATCTTAAAACTGAACCCCGGTTCCACCCGTGTTTTTGAGATCGTGTTATTTAAACGCGCTGGAGAACACCGACATGCTTTAATCGGAATGTAATTCATATGTAGATGTGAAACGACATGTTTTGTGAACGATTGAGAGAATAGTCGGGTTGTGTGTGTGTGTGTGTGTGTGAGAGAGAACCTGTTGAGTCGGTTGTGTGTGTGTGTGTATGTGGGGGGGAGGGACAGGCGTGGTTCGGTGTCGTCTCTGTAGGCCGCTTTTATCGTTCCGCACGATGCGGTCGGTCAGCGGCTCTGCCCGGCGCGCCGACCTCGTGCGCTGGGCCGAGTGACTCCGGATACCCGTCCACGGGCGAGACCTCGACCACAGAAGGGAGAGATATTTGGGATGTCCGTTCCCGTCGCCCCGCGCGCGTCTGGAGACGGACCTGTTCCGGCTCGCTCGTGGTTTTCTTCGGCGCTCTGACCGAGCTGTTGCGAGTTACTCGGAGCGCGATGGCCGCGCCGTCTGAGACGTGTCGCTTTCCCACCAGGGTAATGACGGGGTTTACGGTTACAAGGGCGTGTCCGTCCAACACGGAAGGAGCCTTTAAACACAGGCGTCTCTCTGCCCTGCTTTGCGGTCACTCCACAGCCTACGCAAAGTGTAGCGTTCGCTCAGACATGCGCTAAAGCAGGGGGGCCGAAAGTATACGAACACGGGGCCACAGACTCACTCATAATAAATTACTAACTCCTTTTTATTAGTGATTAATGACCAGGCAGTTGTAGCCTAGAGGTTAAGATACTGGACTAGTAAGCCAAAGGGTTGCTGGTTCAAGCCCCACCAGTGCCAACCAGTGGCTTTGGGCCCTTGAGCAAGGCCCTCAACCCTCAGTTGTTTAGACACTGTACTGTCACAGTACTGTAAGTCGTTTTGGACAAAAGGGAGGATTATTATACTTCTATACTTCCTTAAATTAAACATACCCACTTCCCTCTGAACTGAGTTTTCCTCAGTCGTGTATAGGGATGTAACGATGCACCACAAGACGGTTATAAATCGATTCACACGTGTAACGATTCAAATCGGTTCACATGTGTACATGTATAAGGCAGTCGAAGCCTAGTGGTCAGGGTGCTAGACCAGTAATCAGAAGGTTGCCGGTTCAAGCCCCACCACTGCCGGGTTGCCGCTGTTGGGCCCTTGAGCAAGGCCCTTAACCCTCAAATGCTTAGACCGTACATCGAAAATCTTCCGCGGTCGTGTCTAGGGATGTAACGATGCACCACAAGACAGTTAAAAATCGATTCACACGTGTACATGGTGGTTAGGGTGCTAGACCAGTAATCAGAAGGTTGCCGGTTCAAGCCCCACCACTGCCGGGTTGCCACTGTTGGGCCCTTGAGTGAGGCCCTTAACCCTCAATTGCTTAGATTGTATACTTTGGATAAAAGCGTCCACTAAATGCCGGAAATGTAAATGTACTGTATAATGAATGGATATTCACTTTAAACACCAGAGGGCACTGGCGCTATTCACCTCACCTGGTTGACGTCACTACAGGGTTGCCAGGTTCGTAATTTTCCAGCCACATTTATTGATGTGAGGATACTTCTCTACTTTATTTGTATTATTAATGTATTTATTTATTTTATGTGGGATTTATTTCATTTCAGTTTTTTTTACACAGAAAGGGAAACGTGCTGCTTCGTTTTGCACAGTTTGTACCTACCGCAGAAATAAAAGGGCATTTATTATTCAGATAAATAAAAGATCAGCACAAATACAGTTTTATTTTATTGTTTTATTAGGAGAAATAATAAAAGGAAACTCATCATTTGTGTTTAATTTAATTTTGTTTAAAAAATCGGATCGTGAACCCAGTATCGTGAATCGTATTACATCGTGAGTAGAGTGTATCGTTACATCCCTAGTCGTGTCTAGTTATCGTCTCTTCGGAGCCGCCGTGTTTATCCACAAACTCGATAACGTTAATGTTTCGAGTCGGGGGGAAAGAAGACGGAGCGACAACCAGAGTTCAAACAGTTCAACCAGTTTTCCTAAAACCAGCTTAGCACCCGGACATCTTCATTTTATCCCTGAAATACGTCCCGCAGGCTGCGGTTCGGACGTCCCCGCGCTATAAAAACGTCAGTTAAATAAAGAGGCTCGTTCGTTTTTATCGCTTTTGCTGGAGAGTGCAACGGTTCAGCACATTTCCAGCCCGGGGCGATGTGTGAAACGGCACCTTTAAAAAAAAAATAAAGATAAAATATCCTTTAATAATAAGTCTTATTTATTAACCTATTTACCCTGTTTAGGAGTAACTGAGTGGACAATATGCAACTGAATAATGTCAAGTCTAGACTCATAGCAGAACAGAACATGAGTAAGAATTAGTTTTAATGATTTGTTTCATGCAAATAAACGTATGAATATCGGATGTTTTACTTCCTTACACATTTCTGACAAAACACTGGAGCCTTGTTAAAGCTTTTCTGCAGCATTGATGAGAGATTATTGTATTTAAATAAAGGATGAGCGACAAAATATCAGCAACTAGGTTCGATTTTACTCTCCAGCCTCCAGCTCATTACAGTAACGATGCTTTTTTTACGTTTTAATAAACACTTATTCTTGTAATTTGCTCACGTTAACTAATATATGCAGATCATTGACGTGTTTATTGGACGAACATGGTCGGCTGCGACTCTAAGCACTAATTTTGGGGCATTTTTGGCATTTAGCGGACACTTATTCAAAGCGACTTACATTACTGTGACAGTATATTGTCTAAGCAATTGAGGGATAAGGGCCTTGCGTAAGGGCCCAACAGTGGCAAACTAACAGTGGCGTGACTTGTACCAGCGACCTTACAATTACTAGTCCTGTACCTTAAGCACTAGGCTACAACTGCCTTATAGAATAATCTGTAATCCTATGCGACTTACAATTCAAGCAATCAAGGATTAAGGGACTTGCTCAAGGGCCCAACAGTGACAAGCCTGGTGGTAGTGGGACTTGAACCAGCGACCTTCCAATTACTAGTCCTGTACCTTAACCGCTGAGCTACCGCTGTCCACACTGTCCACTTACAGTACTGTGACAGTATATTGTCTAAGCAATTAAGGGATAAGGGCCTTGCTCAAGGGCCCAACAGTGCCAACCTAATAGTGGTGGGACTTGAACCAGTGACCTTTCGATTACTAGTCCAGTACCTTAACCGCTGAGTCCACAATGTCAGTTTACAGCACTGTGAATGTATATTGTCTAAGCAATTGAGGGATAAGGGCCTTGCTCAAGGGCCCAACAGTGATGGGACTTGAACCAGTGACCTTTTGATTGCTAGTCCTGTACCTTAACTGCTAAGCTACTACTGTCCTCACTGTCCACTTACATCACTGTGACAGTATATTGTCTAAGCAATTGAGGGTTAAGGGCCCAACAGTGGCAACCTAACAGTGGTGGGACTTGAACCAGCGACCTCTCGATTACTAGTCCAGTGCTTTAACCACTAGGCTACAACTGCCCTATAATTAGAATAATCTGTAATCCAAAGTGACTGTATACAATTCAAGCAATCAAGGGTTAAGGGCCTTGCTCAAGGGCCCAACAGTAGCAAGCTGGCAGATATGGGGCTTGAACGGCCTTAACCGCTGAGCTACCACTGTCCACTTACAGTACTGTGACAGTATATTGTCTAAGCAATTGAGAGATAAGGGCCTCGCTCAAGGGCCCAACAGTGCCAACCTAATAGTGGTGGGACTTGAACCAGTGACCTTTCGATTACTAGTCCATTACCTTAACCGCTGAGTCCACAATGTCAGTTTACAGCACTGTGAATGTATATTGTCTAAGCAATTGAGGGATAAGGGCCTTGCTCAAGGGCCCAACAGTGATGGGACTTGAACCAGTGACCTTTTGATTGCTAGTCCTGTACCTTAACTGCTAACCTACTACTGTCCTCACTGTCCACTTACAGCACTGTGACAGTATGTTGTCTAAGCAATTGATGGTTAAGGGCCTTGCTCAAGGGCCCAACAGTGCCAACCTAACAGTGATGGGACTTGAACCAGTGACCTTTCGATTACTAGTCCAGTACCTTAACCATCACTACTGACTTCGTCAGCTAATTAATAAAAAGCTCGACTTCGGATGAACCGACAATATCTACACCACACAGGAAAATGTATTATTCATTCTGGGTATAGTATTAGTTTTGTAACCAGTATGTCCAGTAAGATGCTCGTCCTGCCAGTTTCCTGGCTGCGTTCTCGAGTGTCTCCTAGGAGAATCAGCAGCCTCACAGAGTGTGTACGTATTGTTGGAAAACCGAGCAACGCTGAACGCGTTCGTTATCGATTAGTATGTCAGGAGGTAAGTTTGGAGTCCGGACGTTTAGCGTGACGCGGAAGCTTTCTAATGTTCCGTGTTTTACGTCTGTAGAAGTGAAAATAAAACCTGTTGAGCTCATCGAACTGTAACGGACACGTGCTGAAAGGTGTGGCACACACAATAACGTGTATATATATATATATATGGGTGTGTTCGAAAAGCTAGCTCTCTCTCTACATATATATATATATATATATATAGGAAACGGTGCTGGTCAGGGACCAGGATGATGGCTAAGGACATAAGGTCATCCCAGTAATGGACTGTTTTCTTCGTTACGTTCTGGGAAGCGTTTTTGAGTCTTGGAGGCCAAAACAGAGATGATGGAGAAGCTTTTTCCAAAACAGCAGTCAGGACTACATTTATATTTATAGATATATATACACCGACCAGGCATAACATTATGACCACTGTCCTAATATTGAGTTGGTCCCCCTTTTTACCTTTCTATCAGAACCAGCATGAACTTCTTCAGCAGTCTGAGTTCCACACGTCCCCACATGACCCTGTCGCCGGTTTATCACTGTTCCTTCCTTGGACCACTTTTGATAGATACTGACCACTGCAGACCGGGAACCCCCCACAAGAGCTGCAGTTTTGGAGATACTCTGACCCAGTCGTCTAGCCATCACAACCTGGCCCTCGTCAGACTCGCTCAGATCCTCACGCTCGCCCATTCTTCCTGCTTCTAACATCAACTTTGAGGATAAAATGTCACTTGCTGCCTAATATATCCCCCCCACTAACAGGTGCCGTGATGAAGAGATGATCAGTGTTATTCACTTCACCTGTCAGCGGTCATAATGTTATGCCTGGTCGGTGTATATATGTCTATACAGTTCTAAATTTTTTTGGTCGGCACGGTGGGTAGCACTGTCGCCTCACAGCAAGAAGGTCCCCGGTTCCATTTCCAGGTAAGGCGGTCCGGGTCCTTTCTGTGTAGAGTTTGCATGTTCTCCCCGTGTCTGCGTGGTTTTCCTCTGGGAGCTCCGGTTTCCTCCCACAGTCCAAAGACGTGTAAGTGAGGTGAACTGGAGATACAAAATTGTCCATGACTGTGTTGAGTAACTACCGTTTCTGTCATGAACGTAACCGAAGTGTAAAACACGACTCCTGGACGGCGCTGTGTATTAATCCGTACATTCGTAGTGAACCGAGCACTGATCTTTAGGGCTTAGGGTGATCTAAGTAGCCTCTGTTGGACCCTTGAGCAAAGACTTTAAGCCTCCAGGCTCCAGGGCTCGTGTGCAATGTCTGACTTTATGCTCCGACCCCGGCTACAAAACGAGCTGTGATGTGCGAAATGAAATGCACTGAATATTAAGGAAGCTTAATTATATGTAGTTTATAAACCTCCTGCTGGTCTGTAGGACTTAAAGTTGGGTTACAACATGATTAAACCATTAGGATTAAATAATAACCCTTAATTTGCTTCACTTGTACTGATATATTCCTTTTATTTTAATGTAATGGTCTTTTATTTATTTATATTGATTGATTCCTGTGCCGTTTTAGGCCTGTAGTTGTACAGCGACCTTATGTTTCTTGAAAGGCGCTTATAAATAAAATTCTATATCATTTCTACGTTATAATTTGCATTCGACAATGCAGGCGGTCTTTTTATGACCCGGTGTTAAGACATCAGCGTTCAGCCACCTCATTTTTTTTATCCCCCTCCCTAATCTACAGATGCCATCTAGGGCTTAGCAGCTGTCATCTGAACTATTCTCCGGCCGACCGCTCCGTACATCTGCGCCCCTTGGAATGCGCCTATCGCCACTTGTACGCACTTCATCATTCACGTCCTAGCACGTGACCCGTCGTTATCAGTCATCCTGTCGCGGCGTGATTCTGGGTTTCGTCCGGGCTTGCTCGTCTGGTGGGTTTTTACAGATTTAGCTGTTAAAGGCTTAACATTTTAATAGCACTGCTGTCTGCTGAGGAGAAACGTGTCTGTGAATGTATTTACCTCTATAACAGGGTATGTTAACCTTGCAGGCGTCGCGTGGCGTGTTTTTCACTTCTATGTGTGGCTTTTGTCACGTATTTGCGGATTTCTAAATGCAGCTCTGCATTCGACAGACGGTTTTGTCTTACTGGTGTAAGAACTAACAACACAGTGTCGGGGAATGCACTGTCAGGAAATATTTAACCTGTCAAAGAAGATAAGAATTTATAGCTCTAAGGTTTTCTGCACTGATAGTTTGCTTTTAAATACGTTTTTAGAAGTTAAATGATCCAATAAATGGATAAATCATCTTCATTTTTAAACCTACTACTAGTCTGTATGACCTAAAGTTGGGTTACAACATGATTAAACCACTGGGACTCTAATGGATGAAGCTTACGGTTGCAATCGGAAATATTCGACCTCTCAAAGAAGAAGGCAGTTGTAGCCTAGTGGTTAAGGTACTGGACTAGTAATCGAAAGGTCGTTGGTTCAAACCCCACCACTGCCAGGTTGACACTGTTGGGCCCTTAACCCTCAATTGCTTAGACAATATACTGTCACAGTATTGTAAGTCACATTTAGATAAAAGCGTCCGCTAAGCGCCGAAAATGTAATTTGTAGATCTCCGAGTCTTTATAAGTGAAATGACACAGAAAATTGATAAATCTTCTTCGTTTATAAGCCTCCAACTAGTCTGTGTGACCTGAAGTTGGGTTACAACATGATTAAACATGCAATGGGAAATGCATCCTCTCAAAGAAGATGATAATTTATAGCTCTAAGGATTTCCAAGACCTAGAACGTTCCTGGAGGCATCAGTGGGATTATTGTCCAGACTTAAGTTCCAGACTTAAGGTACTGTGGATGAAATCCCAAAATCTCATCCAGAGGCCTTAACAATCTCCTCAGCACAGTGAAGAACCGTATCTACGTTAGTACAAAAAGATTTACAGGAGGACCTGATGAAGGTTGAGACAACCATAAGATGATCACTTAACAAACCAAGGACTTCATGGTTTGACTTACTTACTTACAAAGTACATCAGTCTTCTTAACCAAGACGTATATGAGGGTCGACTGGAATACTGGAGTTCTGAGATACAGTTCTATGGACTGATGAATCAAAACTGGATCAGTTTGGCTATCATCATGGCCTGGATGGGGGTCAGTGATGTGAGGATGTTTCTCTGCTGGATATCTGCAGCTGCCTCTTATGAATTGCCAGTTTTAGGTTCACATACAGCTCTATATTCCATACAGCAGGGTTTATCGAAGCTAAAACTCCTTGTTGAGGCTTTGTCCCACCAGTGCAGACGCCCGGACCAGTTCATAGGATCTCTGACCGTCCCTCCCTCAGACACGGCCAGTCGCACCACCCGAGCGCCCTAAATTTTCTTCATCTGCAGCTTATAAGTAACAGCATAAACAACGATGGCCACTGTAGTTAATTACTGAAGCATAAAGGTCAGGACAGCTGGTGAATGAAGCTTATATTACAGTCTTGTACCGCTGGTCATTTACCGTTAGCCAGTGTTTACGTTAAGTCTGGTGTGTGTGTGTGTGTGTGTGTGTGTGTGTGTGTGTGTGTGTGTGTGTGTGTGTGTGTGTGTGTGTGTTTTGGTTTCGCTTTGAGTTAATGTTAGCAGCTGCCGACATTCAGAGCCCAATGAAGGTTTATTATTATTATTATTTAATTACTTTGTGTTTTCTGATTTAATAATCTGATTCAGATGTTCAGCCTCTAATGTTTTCTAAAAAATATTCTAACTATAAACACCTGTATTGTAAAACTGAAATAGAATGATTATATTTGTGTTCATTATTCTTCAGTAGTAAGTTTAATGGTATCGGAAAATTAATAACTCTTCGTTTATAAGCCTCCTACTAGTCTGTGTGACCTGAAGTTGGGTTACAACATGATTAAACATGCAATGGGAAATTCATCCTCTCAGTGAAGATGATAATTTATAGCTCTGAGGTTTTCTGCAGTGATAGTTTGCTTTTAAATACGTCTTTATGAGTTAAATGACACAGGAAATTGATCAATATTCTTCGTTTATAAGCCTCCTGCTAGTCTGTGTGACCTAAAGTTGGGTTACAACACGATTAAACCACTGGGACTCGATAACGACCCCTAGTTTGCTTCACTTGCGATGATGAACGCCATCCAGAGATTCAAGCGTTCGAGGTTTGTCGCAATATTAGGAAGCCTATTTAACAAGCAAAACTTTACAGCCTCGTGTCGGTCACGCTTTTTTAGAAAGAACAACTTGATTGAAGGGTCTTGTGAGAGATGAACATGCTAAACGTCCATATACTGAACATGTCCTGCTGTAATAAAGTGAGTACTGGTGAGTACTGGTGCGTCAGTAAAGCCAAAAGATGCAAGACGCTGGAGAGTTGTGACCAAGTTTTATGGTGGGGAAAAAATCTAATCTGATTTATTAATCTGATTCAGATGTTTCGCCTCTAATGCTTTCTAAAAAAAATCTTAACTATAATCTAAACACCTGTATTGTACTGTACTTAAAAACACTAAACTAGAACGAGTACTTTATATTATATGTTAACTCTCTTCAGTAGTGGATTTAATACCGTTTCAGGACGAAATAGCAAATAAACTCTCAAAACTCCGATAAATACCAGGTTACATTGAACAGAAATAACTCGGCTTTGTGTCGGTCTTGATTTTTGGATTCACACAGCAATTAAAAATGTAATTCTGACATCTTGAGTCTTTAGGATGGATTATGTAGAGCATATTACAGTAAAAAGTACTAAAGCGAGCAAGCATTACTGTACAAAACTGTCGTTAAATTAATATAATAAATAAATGATACAGATATGCCATGTACGATGTACTGTGTAGGTGAATAAATAGAATAAGATATATACTATGTAATATATACATAGCACAGTGGCTAAGTCGCCTCACGGCAAGAAGGTCCTCCACAGCATGTTCTCCTCCTGAAGCTCCGGTTTCCTCCCACAGTCCAAAGAGGTGAACTGGAGACACGAAATTGTCCATGACTGTGTTTGATATAAAACTTGTGAACTGATGAATCTTGTGTAATGAGTGACTACCGGATGACCTTCCTGGCACGACCCTCCCTATTTATCCGGGCTTGGGACCGGCACTACCAATGCACCGGTTTATTTATTTATGCATCCTAGCGGCCGGGTACTGTGGGAGGAAACCCACGCAGACACGGGGAGAACATGCAAACTCCGCACAGAAAGGACCCGGACCGCCCCGCCTGGGGATCGAACCCAGGACCTTCTTGCTGTGAGGCGACAGTGATAGAAGATATAGAAGATATACTTTATTTGTCATATATACATATACAGGTGTTCAGTACAATGAAATTCTTTCTTCGCGTATCCCAGCTTGTTTGGAAGCCGGGGTCAGAGCGCAGGGTCAGCCATCGTACCGCGCCCCTGGAGCAGACAGGGTTAAGGGCCTTGCTCAAGGGCCCAACGGTGGCTGCATAGCAGAGCCTGGATATGAACCGCCAATCTTCCGGTTGATAGCCCAAAGCTCTACCCACTAGGCCACCACTGTCCCAAACTACTCACTCAGCCACCGTGCCGCCCTCCTCTGTAGCTACGGCATGAACTGCTAAATTAAATAATTACAGCGGCGCTACTCACACACTTGGTTCGCTTTTATTTAGGTTATTATATGATCGATAGGTGGTGATTAATTCATTTCCTGCTATGGCTGACGTTTGATCTGCCTCGTTAGTCACGAGCTAAATGAACTTGGTTAGGTATAAAGAAAGCATGCTTGGATTTAATTAAAGCAGAGCTGTATGTGTGGGACTGTTTACCCGTTATCTTACTGTATGAGGTCAAACGAGCCGAACGATTACCCTCAAATTACTGAAGTGTTTCTATCTTTCCTGTTCCCCCTTAAAGGCAGGATTAATGAACGAATAAATGAAGCATTACGAAGGCACTAAATGTTGCTTTGTTGCTGCCCTCCCTAAAATGGAAGTTAAAATGGAAATTAAAGTGCAGTATGTGTTTAAAATAACACCACACACACACTCACAATAGACTGATGGTAGTTACTCATACATTTATGTCTAGGGTGCTACTAAATTAACAGGCTAATGTGCTTAATGTGCTTTAATTTTTTTACTAAGGTCATTAAATTACACCTATACATTGAATGATAGGCAGTGAGGTGAACTGTAGCTTCTATTTATCTATTTATCTCAAAGGTTGAAGGTAAACCTAGAACATCCAGCGATGGTGCGATGCTTCATGTTCTGCCTCACTTGAACCTCCACTGTACAACCTGACCACCGGTCTGTTGTAGAAAAGTGGACGACTTTAAATCTCTCCGCTTCCAGGTCACTCATAACGTTGGTTTAGCGACTGACCTGAAGTATTTTCTCCCTGTAAGACAGACCAGGAATCCAGAGTTTTAATTATCGATCTGATGCTTCTCTCTCGACTGTCTGTAGAGGAATCGTGTCCTCGTGTGTGTGTGTGTGTGGATCGTTACCGCGTCCGTAATGTCGTTGTTTGTAGCAGCCGTGGCTCGACAGATCGTGCAGTATAAACTATATTACTTCTTTGGCGGGTTCTTCCGGTGCGTATTTGGTCCTCCTCTCTTCATCCTCCATCTGTTTCTGTTTAACTCGTGAGCTGCACGGCGCTCCAGTATTATACGATCTGCTGCCTATTGATCTACAGCTGTTGTATTAACGGTGCTACGGTATGACGGTACAGTAAAGATCCATACCGTATGAGGAATCAAAAGAATGTACCACTATGCCGCCCAGCTCTAATTGTAGGTGTGTGTAAGTATATAAAATTGGAGCAATAACGTAGAGTTATTATATCAAATATAAAAAGTAGGTGTAGATGCGTGTATGAATGAGGGACGGTGGTAGCTTAGTGGGTAGAGCTTCGAGCTATCATTCGAATCCCAGCTCCACCGTTACCCCTTTTCCACACCGACGCGGCACGGAGCCCGTTCCGGTTCCCGAACTTGATTCTGAACCGGTTCCGCGTCAGGTTCCAGACAGTGAACTAGCGGGCCAATCTGGCACCCCAGAATACTTGGTTTTTCAGCCCGAACCGTGACGTTGACATTTACGATTACATTGCGAGCCAGTTTGCCGCTGATATTTTCAAAGCGCCTTTAAAAAGGTGGACTGTGTCATATTACGAGATAAAAGTGACCCGGACAGAACGAAACTCGCTTTAACGTGAACAATAAAGCGTGAAGCTTTTTCGACTCCCCGAGCTGCATAAACACACGTGAAGTAAATCCAGTCGCGGTGAAAGCGAAGCACAAAACTCCTCTCACGTTAACGAACTAAAGAAAACAACAACTGAGACAAACACGTCACGTCTTATCACCGATAGTTAGATCGATGCTTTTTTTACATAAAAACAAACATCTGTAACAGCAGCACAAATGCTCGCACATAATCCACTCGCTCCGCCATGTTATTACTGCTCGTAACTCTTAGTAAGTAACGCCCACCGATGATGACGCTGCTTGGTTCTCAAAAAACTGGTGGAAACACGCGTCGGTTCTCTACAGAACACCGAGGTTCAGAGAAACCTGAACGGAACCGGTTCAAGAACCATGTTGTTGTTTTTTTTGGTGGAAAAGGGGTATGTTGGGTCCTGGAGCAAGGCTCTGAACCCTGTCTGCTCCAGGGGCGGCGTATGATGGCTGACCCTGCGCTCTGACCCCAGCTTCCAAAAAAAAAAAAAAAAGCTGGGATGTGTGAAGAGAGAATTCCGTTGTGCTGTACACCCGTGTATGTATAAATGACAAATGAAGGAGTATAATACTAGTAGTATACAGATAATAATAATAATAATTAGGGATGCATCGATACCATTTTTTTCCCAACCGAGTACGAGTACATGTATTTTTGTACTTGCCGATGTTTTAAAAACAAAAACACACGTGAGAAGTGACGAGAAGTTTAACGATACCACGTCCAAAAATGCACGTCAACAAGCAGCGAGCGATCAAAGTGTTTGTGCGCTGACGTGATGAAATCAAGGAGGAAAAATAAATGAATCTGAGTGGATTTGGCAACACGAGCAGCACGGATCGTTCTGTAGTGAGTTGGATGTTTTGTAGAGAACGATCAGGTCAGAAATACTGTAAAACGTGTATGTGTGTGTGCTGATGTATTCTGATATAAACTATATTATCCCCCCGTCCCACCTGTTTACGCTCCTCTCCTGCGTTTCCCCTCGCACCGTATCCTGCGTTCTCATTGGCTGTTCGACATGTCACTCGTTCCCAGTCGCACATCTCGGATCGGATATCTGACGTGCTAGAAAACGCCGAGTCGCTCCCGAGCCGGCGAGACCGGTCGCCGAGCGAAAATCAGGGCAGAAATCGTGTAGTGTGAACCGGGCATAACGCAGCGATGTGCACTAGGCTCACGGTATCGGATGTTTAGTATCGGAGCCTCGTTTGCGAGTACGAGTACGAGTTAATGAGCGCGGGATCGGGGAAATACCCGACACCAGTATCGGTACTCGTGCATCTCTAATAATAATAATGTAGATTATAACTATAAGAATGTAAATATCAGGGTATAGGCTTGGATATGGTGGTGCAAACGTGTGTCTTGGTTTGATTTACTAGGGTAAACGATCATAAAAGGGATTTAAATAGTAGATTTCAGAATGATTCACGTTCGTGTCTGAACACTTCATATTACAGGTTCGAGTCCCTCGCTAACTCGCCCGTCCCCCAGGTGTACGCGAGCGTTACAGGAAAGGCTTTGTTTGACTGAAACTCGCTATCGGGCTGATAGCGTCCGTGAGTCAGCGGGATCGCGCTGAATCAGACGCACCGAGACCGAGGGCGGGCGGATACGGGACATGGAAGCGGACTTTTTTTGGAGTTTTGTATCGGCGAAGGGGGCAGGAACAGGATCCGACATGCCTCGACACCGGACGGAATGCGGGGCACGCATGCGCACGTCTCCCCCCCCCGCCCGCCCGCCCGCCCGCGTTGTTTTTTTTCCCCCCTCCGTACGAGCGTGTTTGTTTTGCGATGTTTTGGAACGAGGCTTGAAAACGCTTTCGGTACTCGACGAGGACGGCTTCCCCCCCCGCGCTCTTGGACACACATTGACTATTGTTCTGTTCACCAGGAGATAAACAGCTGCGGATATACCCGCACCCCCCCGCGCTGCTCGTACAGCGGCTGTAGTGAAGCGGAGGTCCGAGCCGTGCGGCGCTATAACAGTACCCGCTCACAGGTGGGGCTGGGGCGCGGCAGCTGTGCTGTTTTAGCCGCGTAGCTTTGACCTCGGCAGGGATAAGATTCCGTTTAAAGCCGAGTCTCCGTTTAGAAGCTACCGTTTGTTTGTTTTATGAGGATTCCTTAACGCAGCTTAACTGCAATTTTCTGGTCGTCTCTTGGCTTGTGTAGAAAGAGGAAACGTTTGTAGGGTGGTCTATTATTTTAATAATCATGATAAAGACTCTCTTTCTTTTCTTTTCTTGTCTTTTGCCTGCGCCTGTGTCGACCCCACTGCAGTTTCAATGAGTCAAACAACTTGCCACGTACAACACTGTAAAAAATCCGCTATATAATATAATAGGTGCAGATGTAGCTCAGTGGTTAAGGTACTGGACTAGTAATTAAAGGTCGCTGGTTCAAGCCCCACTACTGCATAGCATACAATAATTATAGCAAGTCCGGGTCCTTTCTGTGTGGAGTTTGCATGTTCTCCCCGTGTCCGCGTGGGTTTCCTCCCACAGTCCAAAAAATGCAGTCAGGTTAATTGGAGACACTGAATTTCCTTAAAGGTGAATGTGTGTGTGTGTGTCTGCACCGCGATGGACTGGCGTCCCATCCAGGGTGTTACTGTGTGCCTTGCGCCCATTGAAAAGCTTGGATAGGCTCCAGCACTCCCCCCCCCCCCCCCCCACGACCCTGATTGGATAAGCGGTTAAGAAAGCGAGTGAGAGTAAATCGAAGAATTAATTACAGGCATAGCATACGATAAGTTATAGGAAGGTCCTGGGTTTAATTCCAAGCCCGAGCGGTCTGGGTCCATCTGTGTGGAGTTTGCATGTTCTCCCCGTGTCCGTGTGGGTTTCCTCCTGGTGCTCCGGTTTCCTACCACAGTCCAAAAACATGCAGCCAGGTTCATTGGAGACACTGAATTGCCCTATAGGTGAGTGTGTGTGTGTGCCCTGCGATGGACTGGCGCTTCGTCCAGGGTGTTACTATGTACCTTGCGCCCATTGAAAAGCCCCCCCCCCCCCCCCCCCCCCCCGACGAACCTAAGTGGATAAGTGGTTTAGACAGTGAGTGAGAGTAAATCGAAGAATTACAGGCATAGCATACAATAGTTATCGGAAGGTCCTGGGTTTAATTCCAAGGCCGGGCGGTCTGAGTCCATCTGTGGGGAGTTTGCATGTTCTCCCCGTGTCTGAGGTGAACTGGAGATACTAATCGTCCACGACTGATGAATCTTGTGTAACGAGTAAGTACCTGTCCTGTCCTGAACTGCCCCGCTCTCTGGCGTGTGAACATGGTCGTAATTAAATGCCGTGATATTTATATTCGTCGGATCTCAACCCAATTAAAGATTGATACAGATTTTGTATAGATGAGTCGAGTCGCACCCTTCAAAACGCCGTCACGTACACCGTCAGCACCGCGGTGAATTATTAACGCGTGGTTTAGCATTTATCCGAACGTCTCGTCTCGTGCTCCGCTCTCGACTGTAGAGCTTCTCCGCGTCGCTCTCTGATCCCGGAATAGAAGCGCAGCAGGAAACGTTCTCACCTGCCTTTCACACTCGACTCCGTACACCTCGGTTAACTGGTGATAATAAGCAAGTGCAGATCCGAGCTGTTCCTGTGTTAAAAACGCATCCAGTCTTGAGTATTTCATCATTACATTAACATTAAAACCACCTCACTGTCCATGTTATCAGCTCCACTTACCATATAGAAGCACTTTGTAGTTCTACAATTACTGACTGACCACCACAGAACAGGTATTATTTAGGTGGTGGATCATTCTCAGCACTGCAGTGACACCGACATGGTGGTGGTGTGTTAGTGTGTGTTGTGCTGGTATGAGTGGATCAGACACAGCAGCGCTGCTGTAGTTTTTAAACACCGTGTCCACTCACTGTCCACTCTATCAGACGCTCCTACCTAGTCGACCACCTTGTAGATGTAAAGTCAGAGACGATCGCTCATCTATCGCTGCTGTCTGAGTCGGTCATCTTGTAGACCTTCATCGGTGGGCACAGGACGCCGCCCACGGGGCGCTGTCGGCTGGATATTTTTGGTTGGTGGACGATTCTCGGTCCAGCAGTGACAGTGAGGTACCAGCACGACACACACTAACACACTGCAGTGCCGAGAATGATCCACCACCTAAATAATACCTGCTCTGTGGGGGTCCTGACCATTGAAGACCAGGATGAAAGCAGGTTAAACAGATGGACTACAGTCAGTAATTGTAGAACTACAAAGTGCCTTCATGGAACGGTCCGAGACACAGACTTGGATTGACCGGCTTCTCGGGCGAAACACACGGTGGGGTATTTTTATCCTTCACGTCTGAGCCGCTGAAGCCGGTGTGAAGTGACTGACTCACATGGATCAGAATCTTGATTCATTCGCCAAGTACCAGGTGCCATCGTTTAAATGTATTAAAATAATGTAGAGAAATGTATATCCTATAAACACAGACGTTTATCTAAGCATGAGTGGACAGTACGTTAAGAAACTAAGTAATAAAATATGCGAAATTGAAGTGAATCGAACAGAAGGATTAGACGGGATTGTGTGCACGTCCTTGGACACACACTGGGTATAAAATGAAAGCAGGGTTTGGCCCGTGGGCGAGTCTCGGTGCTTAAGTGAAAGCGTGTCGTGTTTCATACGTTTATTTATTTATTTTACCTCTCTAAGAGCACGATTACGGGTCTGATCGATGCATGGACGCCTGTGAGCACTTGCCTATAACGCAGCCGCAATAAATGATCTTGGTTTTTAATAAATCAGTGTGACGGGTGAAGAGATGTAAATTCACGACATGGGTGAGTTATCATACAGGTACAGTGATGGATTAGTTTCATATCGAGTTATCTAGCTCAGATTAGACTGCGATATACTGTAGAAGACGTCGTCGATTGGTTTTCCTTGTTGTTTTGGCGGAGCGAAGCTGCCTGCCTGTACACGACGCTTCGTTTTGTTTCTTCTCACACAATTTCTTAATCATCCCTCCGAAAGAACCTGTTTGGTTTCCCGTCAGCGCCCTTGTATTTGACGGTAACGCTTTTATCTACGAGGCTCGGTCGCTGCCCTTTTAGATTTGGGTTTTCCTCCACTCTCGCCTCGTTCTAAGGTCGTGTTTGTAGCTGCAGTTCGATTCCCTTGGTCCAGGCCAGCCAGGAAAATCATCCTGGTTTGCGTAGGACTAAAATTTAATATCAGAATACCAAATTAAAAGTGAAGTATGACGCATGTGTGATGTGTTTTGCGATCCAATCGTCATGTGTCCGACTTATATCATGCAGGGCGCTGTATGTGCTTCCGTATTAAATGCGTTTTATTCCTTTGGAGGTTCCACAATTGATAAAAAATTTATGTTCCACGGCACAAGATCATTCACCTCTCTGTAATCTGTGTTGTGCCATGAAACGGTCCAGTTATGTTCCCCATAACTCTCTCGGTACGCTTTCTGAGTTCAACGAACCCTAAATACCCTTGATTAGAGTCAGCACAGTGCACCACGCTGGGTTTAATGCACGTATCGGGGTTGTATATACCTGCTGGTGTGGTAACGTCAATAAAGAAGTGAAAAAACGGTGCCAGAATCTTCTCCGCTGGTGTGTTTCCATCTCGTTGTACTTTTACAGTGACCATAAGAGTAACACATAAGAAATGTGTTTTAACAACATTGGTTCTAGAGTTTTAAAGTCCATATAATAAACACAAAACATATATTGGAAATGTAGCGTAGAAATAAAGAAATAATCTGTACGTTCAGATAAACAACAACAACAGATTAGCGAGTGTATTTAGCCGTTTTACTTCGTGCCTTTACTTTTCTAGGTTCCAGTTAGAAGCTTAAACTGACGGCACAGCGGCCAAAATCCCGAACACAGCAAAAACAATCATAACCGCTGCTTACCTGAGCTTCTGTTCTTCCAGACGCTATTACATTTATAAGCGTGCGTCCCATTAGGAATAGAATCCGTTATTTTGTAAACGTGCTTATAATTAAAAACCTCCAAACTTTTCCCGGTCGTGAAGTAAAACAGGAAGTCGTTAGAAAGCCGATCGAGCGTTTCATTACCACGTCATCTGTGTGACGCAAACCGAATAAATGCAGATAACAGCATTTCTTACTAACAATTACAATCAGAAGCTCTCATTGGTTCAGAAAGCGGTTCTTACAACCATTAGCGCCGATTCTGTAGGAGCGTTCCATTCACACCAGCTGTTCCAGTGAAGTGCACTACGTAGGGTATTCCACCATTTTAAGTAGGGAGCGACGCTTCATCACTACGCCGGAAGCTGGCTGGAACATTTACACATTGTGTGCGTTGCGGGTTAAGACGGCCGGAGCGTTATTATTATAATTATTAGAGAGCAGAATCTAAAATCCTAATCAATAAATACTTAATCATGCTTTAGATTTTGGGTCGGTATGGGCGTACGGCTTGAAGTTTGAGCATGGAATGAGGTGCACGGTGTAGTACCAGCCACCAAATCTTACTTCAGGTCATTTGTAGCCCCTCGAGGGTTTTTGGCCACGCCCAGGTATCATGGCTAGTGTTCCTTCCGACTTGGCTAGTCACCCGGTCCAAACTGTCAGTTCCCAGCGTGTGTGTTTGGGCTTCTTCCCAGAGCCTGGCAGATTTGCTGCCTCAACCTTCAGACAGTAATCCCAGTAGTGCCTGTAGGAATGTTCCAGGTCTTGGAAATTTTAGACCTCGATCTTGACTTGGCTTTATTTCTTACATGCAGTCGAATATTACAGTTGGCGAACCCTGAGCCGGTCCAGGTTCGGGCTGCCACGATTGGTCAACCTAGTCGATGCATCACGTACTATGTTAATAAATGATCCTTTTTAATTTCTACAACGTCTCCATTCACATAAGCGTTCGTATGATTCCCTGAGCACTACTCGCCGTGTGCAGGACCTCAGTCGTATCTGGTCCGGTCACTGGTTGGCGGCATTAAGCGCCGTCTTAAAAAACGCCGTCTGCAGCTGTGTAGAGCTTTCAAAGACCCAAATCATCCAAAGTTTGGTGATACTTCAAACTGGTACAAAACTAAAAGCAGGTTTGTTCACTGTGTAAAGCTTTGATGGTACCACAGCAGCACCGGCGCCATGTCGCACGTCTTGATCGTTAGTGTACGTTGGACTTAATGAGACGTGGCTACATCTAACTATTTTATTTCTGCTATAAGTTGAAGCACTTTGCTTTGTGTACGGAGCAGCATAAACACGTGCTGCACTTGAGAATGTGATAATATGGACATAAACCCTGTTTACATTTAGTTCTGTGTTATATTATTATACTGTACAGTTTGTTGTTAAAATAAAAGAAGCTTAAATGAGATTCTGAGTTACATGTATGGGAGGAAAATTAATCGTTTAGATTAATCGACCAATCGATTAAAAATAGTCTATAGATTAATCGATAGAAAAATAGTCGTTAGTGTCAGGTTTTTTATTGTCTTATTTTTGTTTTTAAACGCACCTGATGCATCCAATAAAGCCCTTGATTTGTAAACGAGGGATTCTGTTGCGTGTCGAATTTGAAGAAACCAGTTGTTATAATGGTTCTGGTTTGCCTTGTTTGCTGCAAACAGCTGAAAAGCATTTTGATGAAATGTTTACACTCAAGTTTAAATGCTGTGGCTGCGACCCAGGATCGATTTGGGGCGTTTTTCGGGGAGGGCGTGGTCACTGGCAGGATTGTGTTCACACAGGCTCAACTGCACAACTGTCACGTCATGTTTAATGTGCTGGGAATCTCTATAATAACATTAAAATTAAATCTATTATATCGTGTATTTATCAAATTCTTTCAGTCATATATACATATACGTAGATCAGCCATAACATTAAAACCACCTCCTTGTTTCTACACTCACTGTCCATGTTATCAGCTCCACTTACCATATAGAAGCACTTTGTAGTCCTACAATTACTGACTGTAGTCCATCCGTTTCTCTGCATACTTTTTTTAGACCCCCACAGAGCAGGTATTATTTAGGTGGTGGATCATTCTCAGCACTGCAGTGACACTGACATGGTGGTGGTGTGTTAGTGTGTGTTGTGCTGGTATGAGTGGATCAGACACAGCAAGACCTCACTGTCACTGCTGGACTGAGAATAGTCCACCAATCATAAACATCCAGCCGACAGCGCCCCGTGGGCAGCGTCCTGTGACCGCTGATGAAGGTCTAGAAGACGACCGACTCGAACAGCAGCAATAGATGAGCGATCGTCTCCGACTTTACATCTACAAGGTGGACCGGCTAGGTAGGAGTGTCTAATAGAGTGGACAGTGAGTGGACACGGTGTTTAAAAACTCCAGCAGCGCTGCTGTCTGATCCTGACCATTGAAGAACAGCATGAAAGGGATGTAGAGAAACAGATGGACTACAGCCAGTAATTGTAGAACTACAAAGTGCTTCTATATGGTAAGTGGAGCTGATAAAATGGACAGTGAGTGTAGTGTGTATATATACTGTAATGCTAAAACTAGGTTAGATAACTGCGTGCCTGTGAAGTATGATGTAGGGAGTATCTTCTCTTTCAAGGCACAAGTCATTTGTTGTCCCTTTCATGTTGTTAGTCGAGTGTGTGACATGCTCTGGTTCTGTGTGTGTGTGCAGCGCTCTCTGTGTGTGTGTGTGTGTGTGTGTGTGTGTGTGTGTGTGTGTGTGTGTGTGTGTGTAACGCTCTCTCCTCTCTCTCAGTGTGTATGGAGCAGTGCGAGAATGCCGCGTCTCTCCTGGCGTCCGTGCGCGAGCAGGAGATGCAGTTCGAGCGTCTGACGCGAGCTCTCGAGGAGGAGCGGAGGAGCGTGGGTCAGTCCGGCACCCTGCCTCGCCCCCTCCCCACCCTTCAGGTAACGCCTCCCTCCCTCCCGGCCGGTCGCGTGACGGCAGGGGGGGGGGGGGGGGGGGGGGTCACGCGTCCCCGTGCCGTGTCCCTACCCCGTTCTCATCCTCCTCACACGCCCCGGCTTCCGCCGACCCGGCGGTGACCGCTGCATCATTCCGCCGTTAGTGCATGGTGACCCATAATACCATAAGTTCATGCTGTCATAACCTCGTCCCGTTCTCATCGTCCGCCTCCCCCTCAGTCGCGCCGGAATCGGCTTGGTCTCGCGTCCGTAGCGCATGCTGCTTCCTTTCCTCTGTTTATAAAGCATGTTTATACGCCTCACATGGATGAAATGTCTCGTCTGCCTGAGTTCGATCACATCTGATCAAGCGCCGGTGCGATTTTTTTTGGATTTGTGATGATTTTATGTGTTAATGTAAAATAGTCACACTTCAGTCTGTAAGGCAAAACATCCAGTGAGCAGCAGTTTGCCCCTGCCCACTGCAGCTCTTTTGGTTGCGTGACAGGACCTACAGAAGCACTTTGTAGTTCTACAATTACTGACTGTAGTCCGTCTGCTTCTCTGCATGCTTTGTGTTTAAACACCTCACCGTCACTGCTGGACTGAGAATCGTCCACCAACCAAAAATATCCAGCCACCAGCGTCCTGTGACCACTGATGAAGGTCTACAAGATGACCGACTCAAACGGCGGCGATAGATGAGCGATCGTCTCTGACTTCACATCTACGAGGTGGACCGACTAGGTAGGAGCGTCTGATAGTGGACAGTGAGTGGACACGGTGTTTAAAAACTCCAGCAGCACTGCTGTGTCTGATCCACTCATATCAGCACAACACACACTAACAGTGCTGAGAATGATCCACCACCTGTGGGGGTCCTGACCATTGAAGAACAGCATGACAGGGGGCTAACAAAGCATGTAGAGAAACAGACGGACTACAGTCAGTAATTGTACTGTACTACATGGTAAGTGGAGTTACGGACTGGTTATACGGTCTATAGATCATTGGAACGTCTTAATCCACAGTGGATCGAAGCTTTAATGCATTAATGCTGAATAATTTTGCATAAGTGAACCAGAACGGCTCTGTTGTACTTCTAAAGCAATTAGTCTGCAGTTTTAAAGCACGTCTGAGCGTTAATTTAGATCGTTTCGGAAGCAGGCGCAGGGTGAAATACCTTTCCTCAGGGCTTCTTTGCGGCGCCGAAAGACTCGCCGTGGGGTTCTGCCGAGCGAAAGTGAAACTTAAAACACCGGCGGACGACATTTTAATGGTGTCTTTATCGCACGGTGATAGTGCGTGTAACGGTGTCCTGCAAGGAAATGGGTGTCGCCGCGCTCCGGCTAGGACGGCGACGCATTCCAGTCGGGGTGCGACGTGTTCAGACGGGACCGGGATCTGTTCAGGCTGAACCCACCCCCGCCACCACCACCACCACCCCCCTGCAGAGGATACTGGCTAAAAAAGAAAACCAGATCGGGAACTGGTTCGGGCGGTGAGACGTAGAGCTTTGACCTGCGCCGGATGTTGCTCAAGACGGAGCTTTTTTTTTTTTGTTGTTGTTTAAATCTGCTCGTCTGCCTTTCGTCAGCTTAAAATGTCGTGCGCCACTCCCTTCGTCCAGAGTCCTCTCTGTCGTGTGTTTTATTGTAATCGTACGCTTTGCGTTCGCCAGATTAACGTAGCGTTTAATTCTTTTATATGGATTTTTTTTAAATATGTATCTTTGTGCATTATATATATACAGTATATTATTCTCTGTGCTGGGACTCGGTCCCGTTTCTGCTTTATAGAAAGCGAGTTTGTATGAAGGCGGGTTTGGAATGCCACGGCCGTTCTTATCTCCTCTGTGTGGACGTGTGGATGATAAAATGGCGCGCAGGCACCCGGGCCTACCTGCTGACAGGTTATTACAAGCCTGGGCACCGCCTAGTTCCTTTCCCAGCTCACAGTCTCCCCCTAAGGGATGGAATGGGTACTGTGTGTGTTTATTTGCTCACGGGGTTGTTTTGTTGCCCGAGATCCATTTTTCATAGTTTTGTTTCTGATTTTATGTCCATATGTGCATGTTTTAGACTGAGACATACCGTGTGTGTGTGTGTGTGTTTGTTTATCTAGCGCTGATGTAATAACATTTGTCAGCATCCGGCTTTGAATGTTTGACAAAAGCTTAGCAGCCAGATGACTGGTCACTGTGACACCGCTTTTGTTAATGTGTGTGTGTGTGTGTGTGTGTGTGTGCATGCCACGTATGTGTAGTGGACATTCCTTTTTAACAGATACATAGATTAGTGGTTTGGGAGCCACACTTACATCGAGCGGTCGCTCGGAGCGCTAAGTGCGCCTCACGTCTCGGACGTCGGCCAGTCGTGCCCGGCCGGTCAGTAGCACCGCCGAGATTCGAACCCGAGATCCCCGGATCTATGGGGGATCGTTCCAAACCGCAGCATTTGCAGTGCAGTGTTACGACATTCTGTAGATTTAATGCCTTCATACGTCAAGAAAAGAGTCGATCATTTTTTTCCACAATAATTTGAGCTTTTTTAAATGTATTATTTTTTTAACTTACATTCTATTTCTGCATGTTTTTTTTTTTTCCTTTGGTCTTGCAATTAGTTGTAAATCTCATCCACTGCCGCAGACCCTTAACCCCTCCGACGAGTGTGCGCTTGCCAGCCGTGCAGTATCGTGTACAGAGTCGATAACCGACCCCTGTTATTCTTAATCTCTGTGCAGGAGCCTTTCGAACGGTCCGCAGAGGCCACAGATGTGTCCGCGTTGTCGTTTGGCCGGTTGATAGCACAGCTGAGGTTTAAACGCGTGGTTATGATTGCTTATGAGGTCACGCGGTACAGGAGACCGTCATGGTAGAGGAGGGGGCCGCAGGACACGATGCCGGTCATTTCTGTCGAAACTGGCGAGGATGGCACCACGTTAAAATCCACCGACCCGGCATAACATCATGACCACTGATTATCTCTTCACCGCGGCACCTGTTAGTGGGTGGGATATATCAGGCGTGAGGATCAGAGGGCCAGATTGTGACGGCTAGACGACCGGGTCGGAGCGTCTCCAAAACTGCAGCTCTTGTGGGGTGTGTCCCGGTCTGCAGTGGTCAGTATCTATCAAAAGTGGTCCAAGGAAGGAACAGTGGTAAACCGGCGACAGGGTCATGTGCGGCCAAGGCCCAATGCACAATATTAGGAAGGTTGTCATAATGTTATGCCTGATCGGTGTAAATCCTCACTCAAGATAATAGAGAAAGATTAATCTGGTGTTTACTGATGCGGTGTTTGTGTCAGTACTGATGTGAGTCCTAATTCTTCAAATTCTTCTCATTAAACCAAGTCTTCTCCTCCCTCCTGCAGAACGGTCGTCTCCCTTGTGATGCAGAGTTAGAGCGGCTTAAAATAAACGACGGATACATAAACGGGACGCAGGTAGGACCGCGGCTCGTACGGCCGGCCGACGCTCGCGAGACGGGAAACACTTCTGGCCGTCTGCTCGCCATCGTGTGCTCATGCGTTCGTGTCCTTTCGCCCTTTACAGTACAGGATGTTGGACCCAGGTCACATGGTACAGGAGACCGTCATGATGGAGGAGGGGCCGCAGGACATGATGCCGGTCATTTCTGTCGAAACTGGCGAGGATGGCTCCACGCGCCGCACAGAAACTACAGTAAGCGTTCGTATCTGCACGTGTTATCAGCTTTCTGTTTGCGTTTCTGCTTTTGTTTGAGCTGTGAGAGGAACGGGGTCTTTACAGGTGGGTGATAGTAAATAGTGCACGGTCCCTGTCTGTATATTTTTAATTAATGACTACAACATACGTCAGCAGATAACTGTAACTATGAATCTATATAAAAAGTTGTTTGTTTATGTAGTAATAGTCCATACTAGGGATGCATCGATACCATTTTTTTCCCAACCGAGTACGAGTACATGTATTTTTGTACTTGCCGATACCGATACCTATTTAGAATACAGTTTTTTTTTTTTTTAAACAAAAACACACGTGAGAAGTGACGAAGTTTAACGATACCACGTCCAAAAATGCACGTCAACAAGCAGCGAGCGATCAAAGTGTTTGTGCGCTGACGTGATGAAATCAAGGAGGAAAAATAAATGAATCTGAGTGGATTTGGCAACACGAGCAGCACGGATCGTTCTGTAGTGAGTTGGAGGTTAATAAATATTTTTGCAATGTCGGTGTTTTGTTGTTATGTTCTGTAGAGAACGATCAGGTCAGAAATACTGTAAAACGTGTGTGTGTGTGCTGATGTATTCTGATATAAACTATATTATCCCCCCGTCCCACCTGTTTACGCTCCTCTCCTGCGTTTCCCCTCGCACCGTATCCTGCGTTCTCATTGGCTGTTCGACATGTCACTCGTTCCCAGTCGCACATCTCAGATCGGATATCTGACGTGCTAGAAAACTCGAACGCCGAGTCGCTCCCGAGCCGGCGAATCTAGCGCCGACCGGCCGCCGAGCGAAAATCAGGGCAAAAATCGTGTCGTGTGAACCGGGCATAACGCAGCGACGTGCACTAGGCTCACGGTATCGGATGTTTAGTATCGGAGCCTCGTTTGCGAGTACGAGTACGAGTTAATGAACGCGGTATCGGGCAGATACCCGACACCAGTATCGGTACTCGTGCATCTCTAGTCCATACACAATAGTGATGACACTCGGGTGTGGCAACGGCCGTGTTTGAGGGAAGGAAAGTCGGGTGTGGTCTCCTGCGGCTGGGATTTGTGATCTCGGGTACTGGTCCGGGTGCTTGAGAGAGATTTGGGGATGCATATGCATCCATGTGCAATACAGATCCGTGTGGAAACCCAACACTGACGGGTGATGAGAAGTGGCACAGATTGGGCAACGTGTATTGATCCTGCTCGCTTTGGTCAGATGAGGGATTGCGCAGGAGGCATGGATACTCGGTCGGAAGTTGGAAACGACTAATTAGAAGATACGTGGAGGGTTGGGTGGAATCCATGCCCTCAGCCACTAAACACCCCCATAGCCGAACATACAACGTTAATAAAATACCGTGAGAAACTCACCGACCTAAAGTTTGATATTGGACTGTGCCGGAATATCAGGGAATAAAAAGGCAGAACAGTTGGCAAAAGGAAAACCTCTAGAAACTTTAATTAACCTCGAACTTCCACCACTGGACATCAAACCCCTTATAAATGACTAGGACTGCCACTAACGACTATTTTTTTCTAGCGATTAAACTATTGAATATTTTACCGAGTAGTCGATTAATCGAAACGATTAATTTTCCTTAAAAAATTTTATCCAGTCTCTCATTTACACTTCTTTTATTTTAACAGCAAACTGTGTGGCATACAGATACGGCCCAAAACGTAAACGTGGTTTATTAATAATGCAAAACTGTAGTTTGTACAGTGACACATTAGTAGTTGAATGCGAAGAAATCCAAGTTTCTGTTCCAGCTTTTATCAAATTCGAATCAATGCTTCATATGAAAGCGTAACACGTGTTTATGGCGTTCCGTACGCAAAGCGAAATGAAATAGACAGATTGAGACCAGATTCTAGCTGCCAGCACGGTGGCTTAGTGTGTGGGTAGCACTGTCGCCCAGGTGGGTCACCCATGTTCTCCCCGTGTCGGTGTGGGTTTCCTCTGGGAGCTCCGGTTTCCTCCCACGGTCCAAAGACGTGCAAGTGAGGTGAATTGGAGATACAACGTTGTCTTGTGAACTGATGAATCTTGTTATGAGTGTGATGAGTAACTACCGAAAATGTAAATTTTCGTAATGTAAACTACCGAAAATGTAAATGTACCGTTCCTGTCATGAATGTAACCAAAGTGTAAAACACGACGTTAAAATCCTAATAAACAAATAAATAAATATAATACTAGTAGAAGATCCCAGACTTTGTGAAGAATGTCAGGCACCAGTCATTATAAGACGCATCCTGAACGAACACTAAGAGTACAGCCCAATACATTAAAATACACCCACCAGGCATAACATTATCACCACTGATGATCTCTCCATCACGGCACCTGTTAGTGGGGGGGATACATTAGGCAGTAAGTGAACATTTTATCCTCAAAGTTGATGTTAGAAGCAGGAAAAATGGACGAGCGTGAGGATCTGAGGGCCAAATTGTGACGGCTAGACGACTGGGTCAGAGTGTCTCCAAAACTGCAGCTCTTGTGGGGTGTGTCCCGGTCTACAGTGGTCAGTATCTATCAAAAGTAGGGATGTCCCGATCCGATCTCAAAGATCGGGATCGGGGCCGATCGAGGCATTTTTTTAATGGATCGGAATCGGCTTTATTAAACCCGATGTTAATCCCGATCTTTTGTTTTACGTCAGCATGTCCGGTGTGTGGAAAAAGTATCAACTGGAAGGTAATACAAGTCCAACGGCGAAGTGTAACGTCTGCAATGCGAGCGTTTCACGAGGCGGTGGGAGCAGAGCTGCGTTCATTACTGTAGAATTTCACTGTTTATATGGTGTGTGAGTCGAGGATCACTCCGGTTTACGAAACAACGTAGTGATGCACTCGCTTAATAAAGAAATAAATACACGCTATATTCACATATTGTCGAGAACAGAACACTTTATTAACTTCTTCTGTTACGGTACCGAATAGCCGACAGTTGAGTCAAGCACGCTGTTTCATGTTCTATGGAAGGTCTAAAGGGTCAAAACGTCCATCAAACCATTGTCACAATACAAGCACTTTAAGAACTGGCTTTCCTTCATAACAAAAGAGCCTTTACATTTCAGGTTTTACTGTAATGCTTTCAAGTAACTTATTTTCTTATATTCAAGTTAAGCTGCTACACAGATTTCTGTTCATTTTTAGTGCATCACTGCATTAAACAGATTTTTTTTCTTCGAATGTAAAGTTTAAAGTAAAACTGTAATTATCTCACTCATTTTGATTGATTTTGTAAAAATACAAAAACATTAAGCCAATAGTTTGGATGCAGCATTTTTCCCTTCAGCACTGCAGAGCTATTCAGGTGTTAAACATGTACACTGGATTAATGTGAATAACTGTAATGTAGTTGAAGTGTGCACTGTGTGAACAGTATTATCCAGTTCTTATCTAGACAATACAAGTATCGGTTTGAGACTCGGTATCGGATCGGGATCAAAATTAGTAATCGGGATCGGTATCGGGAACAAAAAAACGTGATCGGGACATCCCTAATCAAAAGCGCTCCAAGGAAGGAACAGTGGTAAACCGGCGACAGGGTTGTTGATGCACGCGGGGAGCGAAGGCCAACAGACGAGCTACTGTAGAAGAAGTTCATGTTGGTTCTGATAGAAAGGGGTCAGAACACACAGAGCATCACAGTTTGGTGCGTATGGGGCAGCAAAAGGGGGACCAACACAGTATTAGGAAGGTGGTCATAATGTTATGCCTGATCGGTGTAAATCCTCACTCAAGATAATAGAGAAAGAATCCTCGAATGACTTAATAATGTTAAATTTTATGGTTAACTTTCCGTTTAGGTCAAGAAGGTCACGAAGACCACCACGACTCGCACGGTCATCCCCTCCATTTCTGATACGCTCTCTCTGGATGGTACCGGCTCCGTCACCGGCATGAGTGCCTATAACGCCCCGATAGACCGCGTCTACAGGCAGCCACACATGGACTATCCGACCGCTACGGTCCCTCGGAACTACCACTACGGCCCGCCGGGGGTATACGACGACTACCGCGGCGGCCCGCCCTCCGAAACCTACGCCAGCCTCACCCGCGGGGCCCGCATGGACGAGCGCTACAGGTGTGTACGTTCGTGTATCGGTTGTACGAGATATTAAAGAAGTTTGGTATTTACAGTCGTCCGTTTCCCTTCGTGCAGACCAATGGACGGCTACCGGACGCTGGACCCGGGCTACCGCGTCCACAGCAGGCCCCAGCTGGACCCGTACGCCGCTCAGCCGCAGGTGGGTCGCATGGGGAGCGCCATGGAGATCTCCGGGATTCCACGCTTCGTTCCGGAGCCTTACGGTCTGGAGGACGACCAGAGGAGTTTGGGATACGACGAGCCCGATTACGGAATGGGGCCGTCCTTGCACTACAGCACCATGCCCCGGCTAGGGCACCACCCACCCCCTCCACGCAGGACTGGGTCAGTGTTAGAGCTCACACACACACACACACTTAACTACTCAGAATGTGTTTTGGTCAAATCTCAGGCACCTTTGTTTAATTTTTTAAGGTTTCTAAGTGGACGATGAGCTGTATATGAGTATACATGAATTATAGCAGCATGGAGAACATGCTAAAACACCAGAACACTGTACACAGTCTAGTGATTTATCACAATGTTCTTTTTAACATAAATAAATAACAACTAAATAAATGGAGGTAACAGGAAGGAACGAGGAGATGAATCTTCTCAGAGTTACAATATTATCAAACATACAGGGTAAAATAGAGGAGAACCTGCTAATCCTCTTTCTGTGACCTTCAGTAGATACAGATCATTTTTTTTGTGAGGGCAACAGGTCTGAGTCACTAAAACATGGATTTTTAACCACATTATTCTACATTTCTTATGGAAAATAAATAATAAACTCGGCCACCAAGTGTTAGCCACGTAAAATGACAGGGCGGGGCAGCGGACGCTGAGGGACATAGTGCGCAGAGGTCACCGACTTTCTGCAGAGTCGATCGCTACAGACCTCCAAACTTCATGTGGCCTTCAGATCAGCTCAGGAACAGTGTGTAGAGCTTCATGGAATGGGTCTCCATGGCCGAGCAGCTGCATCCGAGCCTTACATCACCAGATGCAGTGGTGTAAAGCACGCCGCCACTGGACTCTAGAGCAGTGGAGACGTGTTCTCTGGAGTGACGGATCACGCTTCTCCGTCTGGCGATCCGATGGACGAGTCTGGGTTTGGCGGTTGCCAGGAGAACGGTACCTGTCTGACTGTATTGTGCTGAGTGTAAAGTGTGGTGGAGGGGGGATTATGGTGTGGGGGTGTTTTTCAGGAGTTGGGCTCGGCCCCTTAGTTCCAGTAAAAGGAACTCTTAATGAGATTTTGGACAATTTCATGCTCCCAACTTTGTGGGAACAGTTTAGGGATGGCCCCTTCCTGTTCCAACATGACCGCGCACCAGTGCACAAAGCACAAGGTCCATAAAGACGTGGATGAGCCAGTTTGGTGTGGAAGAACTTGAGTCCTGACCTCAACCCGATAAAACACCTTTGGGATGAATTAGAGCGGAGACTGTGAGCCAGGCCTTCTCGTCCAACATCAGTGTCTGACCTCACAAATGCGCTTCTAGATGAACGGTCAAAAATTCCCATAAACACACTCCTAAACCTTGTGGAAAGCCTTCCCAGAAGAGTTGAAGCTGTTATAGCTGCAAAGGGTGGCAACATCATTTTAAACCCTATGGATTAAGAATGGGAGTCACTCAAGTTTGTGTGTGTGAAGGCAGATGAGCGAATACTTTCGGTAATATGGTGTAGATGTGATCTGGAGTCATTAAACAATGATTTCTGAACGATTTTACTTGTTATATTTCATTGTAAAGTGTCGTTAAGGAGTGGAGACATGAAAAAATACAATTTTTTGCAGTTCGATCAAGGTGCAGGACACTTTGCTTAATTAAAAAATGCATTTTAAATTTAATTTTCATCTACATTTATACATGTAACGTCCTGTTTGTGTCTATCCCCGATTTTTCTCTGTAGGTCCTACGAGGGCACTCTGGATGGGGATATGAGCGGCGCAGGGGACATGTATTACTGGGGAGGAGGAGCACCGCTGGCGCAGGGTGAAAGGGGAAGCATGGCATCGCTGGACAGCACGCTGCGTAAAGGTCCCGCGCCCACGTCATGGAGGCAGCCCGAGCTACCCGAGGTCATCGCCATGCTGAACTACCGCCTGGACCCGGTGAAGAGCAACGCCGCTGCTTACCTCCAACACCTCACGTTTAAGAACGACAAGGTGCACAGTCACACCCGCACACACATGAATATAACCGTACCGGGTTTTCTGCCGGTCGAGTTGCGATGTCTGAGCGGCGGGACGCCTGGTTCGCACTACGTGTGGCAGCTCGGAGGCAGATCGGCTCTCGATCGCTATGTGTGAACTGTTTGACGTCACGATCGCTTGCAGACTCGAGAAAAATATCCAGCATGCTAAATATCCGGACCTGTCGCCGACTCAATCCTGTAGTGTGAAAAGTGTTGCAATCAGGTTGTGACTACAGCCAATGAGAGCGCAGGATACGGAGTGATAATCCTGTGTACATGTGTGGCACAGGAATATAATATAGTTTCTAGCAGAATACGTCAGCACACGAGCTGTACAGTATTTGCGACCTATCGTTTATGATGTGCATCTTTTGGACGTGGAATCATTAAACCCCTCGTCACGCGTCGCGTGCTTTCGTGACGAACCTTAGTCGGTGAGACCGGATAGACTCGTGTATGTGTTTCCTCCTGGTGGTAGATCGCGTAGTGCGGACCTGGGCGACTTGAAAGACTCACAATGCATCGAGATCGAGTCGTGTAGTGTGAGAACCGTGCACGAGTCTGTCGGTCGTTTACAGATTCTGCTCGATGTTCGATTCCGTTCGCGCAGGTAAAATCCGAGGTGAGGCGACTGAAGGGCATCCCGGCTCTGGTGTCCATGCTGGACAACCCAAAGAAGGAGGTTCATCACGCCGCCTGTGGAGCTCTGAAGAACATCTCGTACGGTCGGGACCACGATAACAAAGTAGCCATCAAGAACTGTGATGGGATTCCCGCCCTGGTGCGCCTGCTGAGAAAGGCCAGAGATCAGGACCTGACCGATACCATCACTGGTGAGTAGAAAATATTAGTTCCAATCATAAACTGTTAATCTGACTCATAGATGCTTGTAAATAGGATATTAATGAAACATTGATAAAGTAGATCAAACTTTCAAAAGACGGTCTGTTAATAGCCGCATGGAGGGCACACTTTGCATTATTGATCAGGATGAGCCAGCAGCAACGACCTTTGAATAAATATGAGGGGAGTTTCCACCATGGTCCGGCCGTGCTGGCTGAACAATCGAGGTGACGTTTCGGCCCGGACCAAAGATGAAATGAAATATTAACCTTTCCCTTTTTTAGATTGTCCATTTAAATAAAGAACTCGGTCATATATGTACATTGTAGTGGCTGCATTTACGACTAATGTAGTTGGTAATGCAGCCACCAGGTTGCAAATACACGTTTGTTGTTTAAAAATTGAAATATTCTAACATGGCTCTAACATGGCTCTATTCTGGTTCACGAACTTGATTTTGAAGACGTTTTGAATTGCGAGCTTTCGTTCTGAAGAATAGTAGGGTCATCTGTGGCCATGTCGAGCTGTAGAGGTCTAGTTGACCCAGTTTGCAGATGGACATTATCAAAGCGCCTCCAATAAGACGAACTGTTTGATATGACGCTGTAAAAGCGACTCGGGCCGTACGAACAAGCTTAACATGAGAAATAAAGCTTATCGTGACTGTACTAAAACGGCGAGTGATGGATTTCAGCAGTACAGAGTAATAACGGAGAGAGGTTTAGTGCTCCTGTGTCGTTCTTTTAGTACATTAAACCACGTTAAGGGCTAAAGTACGCTAGCGCACCAGAGTCGGGGTTTCGAATACGTCGTATCGAATCTCGGCTCTGCCTTTACGACTGGGCTGGGCGGCTGCATGAACAACGATAAAAAGTCCTCATAATAAATAGGTCCTCATAACATAACTGGTGCGACTGCGGCCCCTGCTGGCTGACTGATGGCGCCTGCACAGGGCTGAGGAATAATGCCGATGTGGGTGCGGCCCTCCGTACACGGTGCCCGTCGGTGTATGAACTCGACTCGTGCAGGTGAAAAATGCAAGTCTGTACTGACTGAACGTGCCGGAGGGGGCGCATTTCAGTCAGCGGTGAAGGGTCGAATCGGTATAGAGGACGCAATCGGGGTAACTGGACACGACTAGATCAGGGAGCCGATTCTCAGAACCTCGAGCTGCGTAACACAAGTAAAACCACCACACAGTTGGGAAAATACAGCCAAACTTGGTTATATGTGGATGCTTTTAGAGTGGATTTGGTATCGATGATTATTATACACTAATGGATCGTGACGTGGGACACTAGTGATGTTCTACCACACATCTCAAGCCAATTTGCGCCAAGGCTCGTGGTTATCATGCGAATACGATAGAGAAAGCAACTACGGCGACCAAGACGGGAATTGACTTCTACGTCGTCTTGTCACCAATAGTTGCTTTTTGCATGAAAACAAACATCTGTAACAACAGCACACATCCTCAAAGGTAATCTTAACACCCCGTCACCTTGTTACTACTGGTTCCTGGTGGAAACGCAACCGGTTCTCGAAAAAACACCAAGGTTCTTAAAAGCCTGAATGGAACCGGTTCAAGAACCAGAGTTCTTTTGGTCGAAAAGTTCTATCGTCGTGTCAGAACCCTGCCCGTTTATTATTAAGAAAGTCGTATTATTTTCTCAGAGCAAATTACTCATTTACACAAAATCTGAGTTTACGTGGCAAAAAGTCCTTAAATTTATTTATTTTTTTAAAATTTTTTCCCACTTTTTCCCCCCTAATCTAGTCGTGTCCAGTTACCCTGATTGCGTCCTCTATACTGATTCGACCCTTCACCGCTGACTGAGACCCCCTCCGGCACGTGCAGTCAGTACAGACTGCGTTTTTCACCTGCACGAGTCGAGTTCATACACGGACGGGCACTGTGTACGGAGGGCCGCACCCCCCTCGACATTATACCTCAGCCCTGTGCAGGCGCCGTCAGTCAGCCATAGGGTGGGGCGATATTGCCGATTTTCATACCGTCATACCGTCTTCATAAAATACAGCGATATACGGTATTACCGGGGGGGAGGGTCGTTCGCGAGCGATCCGATTCTATTGAACCGAGTCGCATTTCTGGGAACCGTTATATATATGTTTTATATGTTCTTTTCATTTTTGCGTCGTTCTTATCGCCTGGAATGCACCAATTCTGCTTCACATCGGTACGGGGAATTAATCGGTCATAATAAAAGCTGTTTATTGTCGGAATTCAAATCCGAAATCCGAGTATCGCGAAGAGTGAGCGCGACACACACACACACACACATACACAGAGATAATATTATATTGTATAAACTTGTACAAGTGTGTTTTTTTGCAAGTTCGGGCTTGTCAGTGAATGTAACCGTATTCGGTACACGAAGGGAGATGTTATATTGACATGCTAGCGCGCTGTGCCACCCCATACCATGGTTTTGAATGGCAAGATACTAACTGTTAGCTTAGCAAGCAAAACCCGATGGAATCGCTGTCTAAGTAGCGCGTTCGAATAACCCGCCTTATAATAAGTCATTGACTTATTAGAATCCTCTCTACTGAGGCAGCTGATTATGTAGGCAGTAAGACAGCAAGGCAGCTCACTAGGTGTTTGAACACACCCTATGTAGGGCGCTCCCTAGCTTTTGTGTTATCGCCTCAAAAAGTGAGCCCCCCCACAACCAATCAATGAGCTCCAACCACCTACAACTCCCGCCCCTTCCTTACTGTGGATGCGCGCAGGTCTTAAAGTCTCCGTTTTCAAGGTGGACCTGAAGCAGAAATTTGGCGCTTCACATTTTTAAAATACCGTCACCGTTTTTAAATACCGCGGTGTACCGCAATACCGTCATACCGCCCAACCCTAGTCAGCCAGCAGGTTATGAGGACCTATGATCCGACTTTTTTTACCCCTAAGCCTGAACAACAGCCAATCGTTGTTCATGCAGCCGCCCAGTCGGAAAGGCGGAGCTGAGATTCGATACGATGTATTCGAAACCCCCAACTCTGGTGAGCTAGTGTACTTTACCGCTGCGCCACCTGAGCGGGCCAAAAAAGTGCTTACATTTAATTTTAAGTATGGATCGAACTTTGACCCAGTTTTCCGCTGCCCTCCAATGAGACGAACTGTTGCACAGGAGGTGGCCAAAGTAACTCGGGCCGTACGAACATGCAGGAGAAGCCGATTCTCATCGTGTCTCAGCACCCCGAGCTGCATAACGTGACTTTAAGAGTGTAAAACCACACAGTGAGGGGAAAAATACAGCTATATTTAGATACATGTGGATGATTTCAGACTGGGTTTGATGGTTTGATGGTGAGCGGTAAAGAACACTAACCCCCTTCTGCTGAGGTCTGGGGATCCAGGCATTCAATCGGCCTGTCATGGATATCATTGGCTGATGTGCTTGAAATACTTGGCTGCGCTCTCAGTGCAGGATAGAAATAGGAGGGTTGTGTCAGATTAGTTTTGGCGACCCCCATATACAGGATCCGCTTTAATTACAGGTACACGTGCAGGTTGGACCGTTCCATAATAGTGCCGATGGCTGTTTCTGCTTCCTCCGCCAGGCACTCTGTGGAACCTGTCATCTCACGACTCGGTGAAGATGGAGATCGTGGACCACGCCCTGCACGCCCTGTCCGACGAGGTCTTGGTGGCGCACTCTGGCTGGGACAGAGGGAACGTCGGGGCGGACGAGTCCTGCAAGCCCCGGCACCTGGAGTGGGAGACGGCTCTGACCAACACCGCCGGCTGCCTGAGGTACTCGGATCTGGGGGGAACTGTATTGTGTAGCGTTAGTGGCGTTTTGTATTCGTGGTGTAGAGGTTTGTTGGTCGAGGAACATCCGAGGGACCAAGTCGAGAAGCGTGTGCGCACACGCGTGAGGGGAAGCCGCGTTCCTGCCGGCGAGAAAGAGAGGAAGTTGAAAGGGGAAATTCTTTTTGCATTGTGCAAGAGGCTTAATGGTATTTCTGCATGTCAGAAGCCCTCTGTATGAGCGAAATGTGATCTTTAAATCCACTTATTTCTCTTGAGTGCTCGTCTTTGAGACGATGCTTTGCTTCTATTTTCCAGTAAAAAATCACTGTGGGAAATGGTTCCCGACTGCTTACGTCTAAGCACAGCTAAGGTTTCATGTCTCTTCCCACTCCGAGTGTGTGTGTGGGTCAAAATAGGGCGGTGGCTAAAAGGCATAACTTCCTTTTTTACTCCTAATTATCTCTTAAGCTTTTCCATAATGTCTAGCTTCTGATAAATATTCACTAGTGATGTGTCTTGATATGGCATGATTGCATTTCTATAATGACACTGCTGCCTGATAATAATATACACCGATCACTGTCCATTTTATCAGCTCCACTTACCATATAGAAGCACTTTGTAGTTCTACAATTACTGACTGTGGTCCATCTGTTACCCTGCATGCTGTTCTTCAATGGTCAGGACCCCCACAGAGCAGGTATTATTTAGGTGGTGGATCATTCTCAGCACTGTTAGTGTGTGTTGTGCTGGTATGAGTGGATCAGACACAGCAGCGCTGCTGGAGCTTTTAAACACCGTGTCCACTCACTGTCCACTCTATCAGACACTCCTACCTAGTCGGTCCACCTTGTAGATGTAAAGTCAGAGACGATCGCTCATCTATCGCTGCTGTTTGAGTCGCTCGTCTTCTAGACCTTCATCAGTGGGCACGGGTCGCTGCCCACGGGGCGCTTGTTGCTGGATATTTTTGGTTGGTGGACGATTCTCAGTCCAGAAGTGACGGTGAGGTACCAGCACGACACACACTAACGCACTGCAGTGCCGAGAATGATCCACCACCTAAATAATACCTGCTCTGTGGGGGTCCTGACCATTAAAGACCATTGATTAACTTTGTAGACCTAGTGACTTAAATAATTTGTTGTCTTATTTATTATTATTGTTGTTTATTATAGCAAATTTACCCGTTCTCATTATTTTTGGTAGGTGTTTACAAAAGGAATGACTAAACTTACTTAAGTGAACTGTTATAGTGGTTGTAGCAAAGCATCAGCAAAACTCATTTAATGTAAAATAAGTCAATTATGTTTATTGCAAAACATTCTTTAATTCATTTATTTATTCATTGTTTGTTTAGCCAGTGCTTTATTCTGGTCATAATGTCGTAATGGGTCTGACTTTGTTGGGTGAAAGGTGGGAAACGTCCCAGACAGGTCACCAATCCATCACAGGTCTCACACTCACACACACACACACACACACACACACACACACACACACACACACACACACACACGCACACACACACTGTTACTCTTTTTAGTACTTATGTGGCAACCGGACGGTTTGCTGTTAAGATAAGCAGAGGGGGGGGGCGTTTCGGTCCTGGGAGTACGACGTGTGGCCACAATCGAAGCATTTTAAAGATTAAAAGTGGGTTAAGATAGCGTTTGACTTACAGGAGCAGACAGGGTTAACAGAGTTAAGGGTCTTGCTCAGAGCCTGGATTTGAACCGACAATCTTCCGATTGATAGCCCAAAGCTCCATCACTAGGCTACCACTGTCCCTGTGGTACTATGTTATGTTTATGTCCATGTTTATGGAAATGTGAATAGTTACCGTTCAGTTCAGGTCACTGTTATGTTTAGTGACCCTACTGTGCTGTTGGCGTGTTATGACACAGTGGGTGTCTGTGTGTACCAGTGGTGTATAGTAAGGAAGTAATAATACTTCGTTACAGTACTTAAGTAGTTTTTTGAAGTACTTGTACTTTACTGGAGTATAAAAATTTTCGGCAACTTTCACTTTTACTCCACTACATTTTCTAAAGAAATGGTGTACTTTTACTCCGGTACATTCGCTGTATGTAAATTCGTTACTCGTTACTACAGAATGAAGTTAAATGATGTGAGATGTGTGACGGACTGCACGCTGGTTTGGTGAATCTGCGCTTGTGAGTTAAACACGTTAATGCGCATGTGCAAACGTTCTCTTAACGCTATCGGAGTTTTCTAAAAGTGCGTCGTTCACCCAAACACACGCAAATATGGAGATTTCAGAAGCTCCCCGTCCAACACACTGATGTAAGTTAACAATGATTAACAAAGTAAAGCTGCAGCATCAGCGGTTTTTTAATATTATTAGCATTAACATTGTTCAGATATCTACCTACCATTGTCACCGATTACATTCGAACCACAAATAAAACGTTTCACTAAATTTGTTTGGAATTCATTGACAGCAAAACTCATGAAGACACGTCCATTATTTTTAAAAACTCACCTACGGACAAATATTTCCTCAGATAACTTCTGTATTAGACCGGCAGAGGAGAGATTCATGGTGCTGAGGAACATGCAGCACGTCTTTAACCCTTTAATGATCTCAACAAAAAAATCAACTTATCCAACTTATTATTCATGATTTTTCAGCTGTTGGCTTCAAGTTAGAAATGGTGTTTTCTTAAAGTAAGAATACCGAATATTTTTTTGGTTTAACACACGCCATTCAGTGAGTAGATACAGCCCAAAAAAGATCATTTAAATACAGCTTATTTTACTCAAATATTTTGATTTAAATGAATGGTTGAACAGATCATTAAAGGGATTAAAGTGCCACACTTGAGTTTTGCTTTAAATTAATTATGCCAAAATTATTTTTTTGTTATTGAAATATACTACCCAAATAAAAAAAATGGGACCGTATAGAAAATGCAAATAAAATAGATGCAGTGTTTCTTACATTTACATCGACTCACATTCTAAAAACGTTGGAACAGGAACATTTTAGGGCTCGTAATCAGTTTAAAAAACAACTAAATAATGTCATGATTTCAAACAGGTGATGTCAACAGTTGATTATGATCATGAATTGGCACAAATCATGTTCAGATGAAAGGAGGAAAACAGGTTAATTGTTAAGGTGGTTTACAGGCTTAAAAGAACAATCTTTATATTTAAAATGAGCGCTTCAATTTATACTAACAGCATTTACTTTTACTTTTAATACTTAAGTACATTAAACATCAGATACTTTTAGACTTTTACTCAAGTAATATTCTAAAAGGTGACTTACTTCTATCAAAGTAAATTTCTGGTAAGATACTTGTACTTTTACTCAAGTATGGCCTTCCGGTACTTTATACACCACTGGTGTGTACTTGCTCAGAAGCAATTGAGTATAGAGTGCTGCCTCCTACTGTTTAAAGAGCAGGAATGTTTCCTTCCTCCTCATCGACGCCACAGTATTTTTTTATCAGCTCCAGTTAACCTGACGTCACGTCTTAAGACTTGTGAGAGGGGAACCCTCACGGACACAGGGAGAACATGCAAACTCCACACAGAAGGGCCGTCTAGCCAAGAAAACCGAATGCTGCCTATTGTGAAACGCGTACGATGAAAATGTGCTGTAGTGCTTTTTCCTGCCCTGTGTCTCGGTCCTGCCCAGCGATTGTCTGCTTGGTTTGATATGGAGCCGTTACATTCATACTCGACTACAGGAAGCTCATCCAGAACGTCAGACCGGTGCTACCGGCTTTAACACGCCGCTCTCTCCACAGGAATGTGAGCTCGGAGCGGAGGGAAGCCAGGAGGAAACTGCGAGAATGCACCGGCCTGGTGGATTCCATCATGTACATCGTCCAGTCGCAGATCGACTGTAAAGATGTAGACAACAAGGTCATATCAGATAGATCCATAGAGTATCATTCATATGTTTTCAGTATGTCTGTTTATTTAATGACACATTCGTTACACCACCTTTGTTTGTCCTTTTCCTCTGTAGCTGGTTGAGAACAGCGTTTGTCTTTTGAGGAATCTGTCCTATCAGGTTCACCAGGAAATCCCCGGATGCGAACGCTACCTGGACACGGCGCCCGTGAATCAGGGCTCCGTCCCAGCCAATCAGAAGGGAGGTTGCTTCAGCGCTCGCAAGGGCAAAGGTCCGTGTGCTCTTCTCGGACTGAAACCGTCTCCGTTTGCTTTTGCAGCAGTGAACACGTTAGGAATTTGAATATAAATATTTGCTTTTGTGTTTATTATGTATTTTTAATTGACTGCATGAGAACTGAGGGCTATACCACGGAGCTAGCTTAACGGTACAGCTGGTTTAACTCAGCATTCATAGTCGGGCTTAATCTGTACCACGAAGACGTAGTAAAGTGAACCCAGGCTTTATTCTTGCATGTATGTTTTAGTGTTTAATACACTCGGTGTGTGAGCTGCGCTCTGACCACAGCTTCCAAACAAGCTGGGATATGCGAGGAAAGAATAAATGACAGATAAAGGTGTTCTGTTCTATTCTATAACACCTGTAGGTCAGGTAAATCTGAGTTAGCTGGCGGGGTATACCCCTCTCAGAAATGACTGTTGCATTAGCATTGCTTGTGGTGGCTGGGGCACTTTTGCTCTGCTTTTCTGACTGAAATCTGAAATCTCTTCTCCCTGTCTGTCCTCTCTGTTTTTTTTTTTATCTTTCTCGGTTACTCTTTCTATCTGCTACTGTAACAGACGAGTGGTTTTCCAAAGGTAAGCCTCTTCTTTTGTGAGCTTTGCTTGCTTGGTATTTAACCTTTTCTTATATTGGTTTAGGCTTTAGCACTAATCTTAAGTGAAAATATATATTTTTATACCATAAATAACAAGTATGCCACCTTTTATTATTTAGATATTTTTTATAGACACTGGTGCTTCAGTAAGATCAGTTAATGATGGGAAACGCACACACAACCCTCATAACCACACACGTCTGTAATGGTTTACTTAGTGTAGTAGTCTATTGTGGGCTAATCGTCTTCGGTTTCAGATCTGTGTTGTACGTCTGTTGTTTGGTAAAATATTTATTCTATTTTTTGTTCTTTTATTTTCAGGGAAGAAAGATGATGTTGATGGAAATTTAGACACAATCGACATTCCAAAAAGGAACACGCCCGCCAAAGGTAAAGAAAACCCTGTGATGTCATTAAAGGATGCTTTTTGCTTTTATTTATACTTTAAAAATTCTTTCACAGAGTGGTTTTACCTTGCCTGGTTTTAGGTGTTTTCTAGCGCATTAGATGAGGATAAAGCTGTAATATTTCAGTGTGCATCTGTCTTTTACAATATAATATACACAATATAATATCCATTTCTTCTCAGCAGAAGCCTAGGTGTTCCTGATGGCTTTGGAATATCCAGAACTAATGTGCAAACCCAACATTTTAATATATCGTGTCTTCAGGCTCTGAAGGTGTAACCGAGCGTCTTCAGAGTTTGCTATCGCGGCACAGAGATGATCGCGTGTGTAGAGAGGCACACTTTTCCTTGGACTACTGTATAGTATCTCCAAAGGGACAAAATGCTCTCAATACGTAAACACTGTCAGCACACGACACCACGGAAACGTCTCCTACACTAATTTAATGGCCGTATGATTGCCAGAACGCCTCATGTCGCGTATTGCGCCTCGACACAAAACTGAAATTTTACACGAGACGGCTCATTTCGCGGCCCGTGACCCACCCCAGTACTGGATTGTAATCATGAACATTGTGTGTTGTAGATTAATTATCTGGAATGAATTAAGGTCAGCCTGAATTGTCGTGATAGCTCAATCATCATGTAGTGTAGGCCAGGCACGTGATACTGGATTGGATCAGATTTGACTCACTACACTTTTATATATATAAAATGTTGTTGCTGTCTGAGCCACTGTAAGTAAGCAGCCCAGTTAGCAACCTGACAGTGGTGGGTCTTAAACCTGTGACTTACTAGTGCCGTTTTCAAATAGCTGAGCTACCGCTGCATTGCTACTGCTTAACATGAGAATGAGCCATATTCAATCACACTACTATCATGCCATCAGGTTAGTGTGGTTACTGTAAAGAAACCTGCATCAAATTATTATAAGGGTTTGTGCTATCAGGTTGTTTTTTATAGCTAATTACACTGGAAAAGTGTGCTTCTCTACATACGTGATCTTCTCTGTTTAGCCTTAAGTTTTCTGCTCCCGATAGTTGGTCTAATTACAGTTTATTTATTTCTTTATAAGCTCAGCAAACTCTAAAGATGCTCAGTTACACCAAGGACGCCTCATACTGCAAATTAAATGAAATGACACTTTAAATCATACATAACAATGTGCAAGTTTTTTTGACTTTTTTATTATTATTATTATTGAAAATGTCTATTGTTATACATTGTACTGCTTATTTGCCTATTTTTTGTACCTTACTACCGAGTGCCCTGCTATCCCTTCGCTGCTGCAACACTGAATTTCCCCACCGTGGGACTAATAAAGGATTATCTTATCTTATCTTATCATATTAACCAGTAAATTTGAGGCACTCGATTCAACTTATGAATAAAGATGTTAAATCGCTAAACACAAACCTTAAATTTTGGGTTTCACTGTAAATTGCATATTACACCGGCTATGAGTTAGGTAGGGCCTTACTTATATGTGCATTTCACATATATGCATTTATTTAAGTATTTTTAATAAAGGTAACAGTGGAAGTATAGAGATCGACCACTTTAAATATCCAGCAAGGGTTTTATGACGTTAAACTATCAATAATGACACAGTTTATTACAGTGATGTAAGTAAAAGCATGACGGTACTTGATGTTATCTGTTGATTATATCATCATGAATCATGACGCGGCACGACTATCCGGCTCGGCTCGGCTCGGCTCGGCTCGTACGAGCATGTTCTGCCCTGCAGTGTAATGTACAGGAAATAAGAATGGGTAAATCTGTCAGCACTGCTGGAAAGCATATTGTTATATTTTTACATCATTAATATATTTTTGTCCTGTGTCTTATAGGTTATGAATTGCTGTTCCAGCCAGACGTGGCACGACTGTACACGTCACTGCTCGTGGAGAGTAAGAACCCCTCTGTTCTGGAAGCTTCGGCAGGAGCCATCCAGAATCTGTGCGCAGGCCGCTGGACCGTAAGTACACGCTGCTGACTGCCAGATACCGGCCATGAATCACTGTAATTATACACAGTGCTGCTCAGTTCTGCTATATCGGTCATACTTACAGTTTTTTCTCCTGTCCCTCTGTTTAGTATGGACGCTATATCAGGGCAGTGCTGAGGCAGGAAAAAGGCTTGTCCAGGATGACCGAGCTGTTGTCTCATGAGAACGACCGTGTGGTCAGAGCGATGGCCGGGGCCATGAGGAACCTGGCTATCGATCCACGGAACCGGGACCTGCTCGGTGAGTGTGTGCTTGTTGGGAGTTATGAAAATGCTCTGAGAGTGTACTTAACCCTTTAATGGTCTCGCTATACCAACAACAAACGATTCATATTTTTTATTACTGGTGCACGCAGTACTTCTTAATGAGCCTCTAACAAACACGAATGATTCAGCTTTCATGGATGATTTTTCAGCTGCTAGGTTCAAGTTCATAAAGGTTAGAAAAGCTGTTTTCTTAACCCTTCATTGCATCGTATAGCGAATTTGCAACAAATGAAAAAATCGACGCTCTGCCGACATCTATTAGTGAGATTGTGAAGCTGCGAGCGTAGCAGAGGCGCTGGCTGACCCACTTTACGTCTCTCTCATGTATCTGTACCATGGATGGCGTACAAATCGAGAATACGTTCTTTCTAATGGCCGCGTCCATGCTGTTCAGTGAATTAGGCCGTGAAATAGAGTGGAGAATTTAGCAAGTACACTTTACGCTGCATGTATGAAGTACGCCACGTCCTTACGGTTACGCTATTTATTTGTCGCACATTCGCAACGACGTGCGGTACGGATGGCTCCTCGTGCCGAAAACAAAGGGGAACTCGTTCATTCACCTGGGAGATGGAGCGATAGCTGCTTTTTTTGGACGACGATGATTTGGTGACGACGACGACGATCCGTGGGCTCCAGACGGAACCAGTAGCGATTCAGGTGAATTAGAGAGTGATAAGTAGTTGGACATCAACAGATGAGCAAATGAAAATTCTTGTTCACAATGAAGAGCATCTTATTCCCATATTATTTCCTTAGTGCGGCCGCTCAGGTAGGTGGTACATCGTATTGAAACTCGGCTCTACCTTTCCGACCGGGTTGGGCGGCAGTATGAACAACGTTTGGCTGTTGTTCACGGGCTTAGGGGTAGAGTCGGATGATGGGTCCTCATAACTGGTACGACTGCGGCCCCTGCTGGTTGACTGACGGCGCCTGCACAGGGCTGAGGAATAACATCGAGGGGGGGTGTGACCCTCCGTGCGCGGTGTCTCTCGGTGTATGAACTCGGCTCGTGCGGGTGAAAAATGCCGGCTGTACCGATTGCGTGCCGGAGGGGGCGCAAGTCAGTTGAGTGGCGTCCTCGGTCAGCCGCAAAAAGGGTCGAATCAGTATAGAGGACGCAATCAGGGTAACTGGACACGATTAGAATAGGGATAAAAAATTGATTATTTTGCAAATGCATTATGTTGCATATATGCTACAAATTAAAAATCTCATTTTTTTAAAAAGCTGAATTGGAAATTTTTTCCACGGTGGAAAAAAAAAATATCATGCAATGAAGGGTTATAACCATCTAGCGATATTTTTGAGTTTAACACGTCAACCAAGCAGTAGATACGACCCAAACAAATACAGCTTATTTAGACTCAAAGTAACATTAACCAAATGGTGAAACAGGCCATTAAAGGTTTAAGTTCAATATTTAATTGTTATTAATACATTTCCCGCAGTTTTTTTTCCCGATCGTCATATCCAGTTACTCAACTCATATTTTGGCCTTTCTAGAGCTGCAGTTTACTTCCGATCTTACACACCTTCCGACACCTTTCCTATCACCCACATGATAATCTGCATCGCGTACAAAGAGTCACACACTGGGTCTGTCTGAAAACGTAGTGAGCTGCCTACTGCCTACCTGATCAGCTGCCTCAGTAGAGAGGATTCTAATTCTAATTCAGATTATTTAGACGCACTACTGATCTCTCTACATAGAGGCATTTTATATCATCCTACACTCCTGAGAAGAGGGCGTGTCTAAATTCTTAGCTCTCTTAAAATGCTCCTACCGAGGCACCTTAATTCTGAGTGATCTGACTGAATAACGAGCGAGCCAGCATTCAGTGCGGCACGACTTTTCTCACAAACGAATGTGGGGCAACCAACAGGGTTTTTTTCACATGTAAATAAATTCTCATTGATGTTTCATGTGCATAAAGGTGCACAAGTGTCGTTTATCTGTAAATTCGGGCTCGTCAGGGACACTTTAACTGTGCCGTGTTAGGTTAGTAAGCTTAAACTGCGGTGACGTAAGTAGAGCGTCTAAATAATCGGCCTCATGAGTCCATGTCTTATTAGAATCCTCTCTACTGAGGCAGCTGATCAGGTAGGCAGCAAGGCAGCTCACTAGGTTTTCGAACAGACCCCTTGTCTCCAGTTTAGTTTAGTATGAAATAAGGAGTTTGGTAAGTTCTCTTTATGTCCATGTAAGTTTAAGGTGCCTGTCGAGTAAGATGCAATGAGCACAAGGATGCTTTCAGTTCACCTGCATCCAGGATAAAAATCATAAATGCAGGCTTTTTTTTTTTTTTAACTGCTTCTAAAACATGTTATCACCCCCCCCTTCCCTTGTGTGTGTGTACAGGTAAACACGCTGTGCCTAATCTGGTGTTGAACCTGCCGGGCGGTGGGCAGAGCCAGCCCGTGCGAGCCCTGTCGGAGGAGACGGTGGTGTCGGTGCTCAGCACTCTGGCCGAAGTGGTCGGCTCCAGCGTGGATGCAGCCAAGACCTTACGCAGCTCGCAGGGCATCGAGAGACTGGTGCTCATCAATAAGGACGGGTCAGTTTTTGTGTTTTAAAGATCGATCTTCGTTCCGCGTGTTCATGGGTTGACCGTAAAATTGTGAAAGGGTCTTAATACGTGAAAAAAATAGATGCTGTACGGAGACGGTGTGTGACTCTCCATGCACGATACGGATCTCCATATGTACCCGCATCGTGCACATGATGATGATGATGATGATGATAAATGTTTGGCTACTGCACACGTGTCGGTTGAGGTGCATGTTAGTCACGTCTCTCGGTCAGGAGTGGAGGTCTGCAGCACTAGAGGAAGTGGATATGTCTAAACATATAAAATAACGTGCATATTTAGCATTTAGTTGACGCTTTTATCCGAAGTGACTTACAGTACAGTGACAGTGTCCTGTCTAAGCAATTGAAGGCCCAAGAGTGACGACCTGGCAGTGGTGGGGCTTGAACCAGCAGCCTTTTGATTACTAGTCCAGTACCTTGACCACTAGGCTACAACAAATACAATGGGTTTGTCGTCATTTTATGTGGAATGCTACACTTACATTCACGCCACATAGCTGACACTTATCCAAAGCGTCTTACTTTAAGGGCTAAGGGCCTTGCTCAGGGGACCAACAGTGTCAGCTTCTCATTACTAGTCCGATACCTCCACAGCTAAGCCATCACTGCACTTAATGCTACGAATCAGCCGCGCAAACCGGTTCCGCTTCTGTTCCGCAGTAACCGTTCGGATCGGGAGGTGCGTGGCGCCGGCCAGGTCCTGCAGATCGTCTGGGGATTCAAGGAGCTGCGGCGCACGCTGGAGAAGGACGGCTGGAAGAAATCGGACTTCATGGTCAACCTGAACCCGCCCAACAACACCCGCAGTAACGGCGGCTACGAGGACAGCAGCACCCTGCCGCTCATAGACCGAGGTGAATCACGCTTCCTCTCGTCCTGCCCCGCCCCGCCCCGCCCCGCCGTGTCTTCGTGTAACCGTCTCGAGTTTCCTCTCTACCATTCATCACTAACCAGAATTTTTATTCACATCCAGGAGGGAAGCCGGACAGAGACAGAAACATGATTCCGATGAATGACTTAAGATCAGGTGACTTTCTCACACGGACACGCCCTCCTTTACCACTTAGAGACGGTCGAGCGTATGGATTAGAAATACTTTGTGTGAGACGATAGCATTTACTAATTCTATTGTCGTTTTATTTAAATAGACTCCTACACTACACTGGACCAGAGAGGAAGGAGGAACACTTTCGATAACACTCTAGAACCTGCAGACAATGACATTCAGGTAAAAGATCATTTGTAGGGTTCATGCTTTTACATTTTGCTGTGCAGGAATATTAAGCATCATAAAATTCTGCTTTTCTGTTGTTGAACCTGTTAGGACTCATCAATTAACCAGGCAAAAAGGAATAGGCTCCATTTCTGGAGCACTTTTTTTATGCATTTTCCTAATATCTAGTCGCATCCTGTTTCACTCTCGATGTGTAAGTTTGAGACCTAGAAGTTCTGAAGCAGGTCTTGGATTTTACAGATTATCCTCGAGAATATTGGGTCTCATTAAAGTATTTTGGGAATAGGGTTAAATCCCCACCCCATCATAACTCAAATACAAGACTAGCTTAGGATCCTGAGGTGTCAGTTACCTGCAGATTGACGTTATTCATTCATTAAATCTATTGTTATAATTTTTATATGTTATACCCTTTTCATTAATTTCTTAATATAAACTGATCTAAAAGAACACACATTAAAAACAACATACTTAATCATCTGATAAGTACGGAGCCCCTTAGGGGTCACTAACGAAAAAAAATATGTAAAGAGCAAAATCCGTACCCACTGATTTTGTAAACTGTACCCATGGTTTAGTAATCCGTACCCATGGATTTCTGGTACATTTGTATGCAACAGAACTCTGTAGGTTTTGTATATTAAGCTGTAAAGAGATGATTTACCTTCTTGAGACCTCGCAACTGTGTTACCATAAAACAGGGTTTAGACGTGCAGTAAACCAGTAAAAGTGCAGACAGCGTGACCGCGGTCAAATTTTAAATCTGAGAGTGCGATTTACAAGTCCGTGGGTACAGATTACTAAACCGTGGGTACAGATTACTGAACCGTGGGTACGGATTACTGAACCATGGGTACGGATTACTGAACCGTGGGTACGGATTACTGAACCGTGGGTACAGATTACTAAACCGTGGGTACAGTTTTACAAATCCGTGGGTACAGATTACTGAACCGTGGGTACAGTTTTACAAGTCCGTGGGTACGGATTACTGAACCGTGGGTACAGTTTTACAAGTCCGTGGGTACAGATTACTGAACCGTGGGTACAGTTTTACAAGTCCGTGGGTACAGTTTACTAAACCGTGGGTACAGATTACTAAACCGTGGGTACAGATTACTAAACCGTGGGTACAGATTACTAAACCGTGGGTACAGTTTTACAAGTCCGTGGGTACAGATTACTAAACCGTGGGTACAGATTACTAAACCGTGGGTACAGTTTTACAAGTCCGTGGGTACAGATTACTAAACCGTGGGTACGGATTACTGAACCGTGGGTACAGATTACTAAACCGTGGGTACAGTTTTACAAGTCCGTGGGTACAGATTACTAAACCGTGGGTACGGATTACTGAACCGTGGGTACGGATTACTGAACCGTGGGTACGGATTACTGAGCCGTGGGTACAGTTTTACAAATCCGTGGGTACAGATTACTAAACCGTGGGTACAGTTTTACAAGTCCGTGGGTACAGATTACTAAACCGTGGGTACGGATTACTGAGCCGTGGGTACGGATTACTGAACCGTGGGTACAGTTTTACAAATCCGTGGGTACAGATTACTGAACCGTGGGTACGGATTACTGAACCGTGGGTACAGATTACTAAACCGTGGGTACAGTTTTACAAGTCCGTGGGTACAGATTACTGAACCGTGGGTACAGTTTTACAAGTCCGTGGGTACGGATTACTGAACCGTGGGTACGGATTACTGAACCGTGGGTACGGATTACTGAACCGTGGGTACGGATTACTGAACCGTGGGTACGGATTACTAAACCGTGGGTACGGATTACTGAACCGTGGGTACGGATTACTAAACCGTGGGTACATATTATGCTCTTCACATCCTCCACAGGGCGATAGACTTAAAAAAAAAAAATTCCTGCCATGAATATAAGCATTGTTATATTAAACATCTATATAAATACATAAATCATCTTTTGTTTTTATTGTTACTTCTGTATTTTGTCATTTAAAAAGCACTTTGGTTCGGTGGGTAGCACTGTCGCCTCACAGCAAGAAGGTCCCGGGTTCGGTTCCCAGGTGTAGAGGTTGTCCTGTCATGAGTGTATTCAAAGTGTGTAAAACATGTCGTTAAATCCTTATAAATAAATATATAAATAAACTTGTCCTGCCTAATATCGTCCTGACTGGACGATCAACAGACACAGTTGGTCGTGTCTGAGGCAGGGAACGTGGGCGTTGTGCAACAGCATAGGAATTGTTATTATTAGGGAAATTGGAAATGTCTAAATTGGGGTAAATTTTGGAGGTTAATCAAATGGATAATAAAAACAAAGGGGCGTGGTGGGGGGGGTAATTTCACTAGCTGTTGCTCCACCTGTGTAAAGGTGCACTGGTACAGCATGTAATACTAATGATGCTTATTACTTATCTCAATCTCTTTACTAATCACTACTTACAGGGAAATGTGAATGGTCTGAATAACTAACCCTTGTGCCCTCTCTCTCTCTCTCTCTCTCTCTCTCTCTCTCTCTCTCTTTTCCTTCTTCACGTTCCTCTTCCCGTTTCTGATGACTTCATTACCCCCTATGAACACGTCTTCTCCTCCTCACGCTTACTCAGAGAGGAATGTATGGAGAACGGCGGGGCTCCATGCCCCTGCTGGACTCTTACGATGGTTAGGCCACTCCCCCCTCACCCCACTCAGTGCATGAGCCAGCATGGTATGTGTGTCCACCACCGCCTCCTTCCTTCACTGCATGGGCTCTCTCGATGTGTGTGTGAGGTCGAAACCCTCAGTATCGATACCCGGTTGTGTGTTCTGTTTAAATATAATCCGTGCTGTTCGTGTGTCCGATGGGGTCACGTGACTTGCGTGTAGGTGACATGCACAAAATGCCCCTCATTAGTTTTGTGACTAAATATTCAGTCTGTTAAGTGGATCGACTTGTCGTGTTCTATTGTATATGGATGTCTGAATATGGATTTCTCATTTTAAATGTGCTTTATTGGACACTAAGAACCTTCCAATATTCTTTTGCTTTACTGAGGTGCCGGTTTAGTAGGTTTGGGCTGTTTTTACTGTGACCCTGATTAAAAAAAGGGGTTGGAAAATTACCTAGACCGGATTCAGAAAGTATTTAGACGTATTCAGACCCCTGGACAATTTTTGCACACTTTATTGCGTCATGGATTTAATTCTGAATAGAAACAAGTGCAATTTTTACTCATCGATCTCAACTCAACACCCATAATTACAGATACAGGTTTTAATTAAAGAAAATGAATTAACAAATCAAATAATTTAATCTGTTATTCACAAAAACATTTAAACCAGGGGTCACCAACCCGGTGCTCGTGGGCACCTGGTCGCCCGCAGGTTCTAAAATAACACTAGTGTCTATATAGAGCTCCGTCTAAAAATTGTATTTGTGTTGCTGATCTTTTTGAATCAATAACACTTGCATTGATGTAGATTTAAAAATGACAATATACTGAACACAAAATTTAAAAAACAAAAATGTTTGATGTTTATATGAGCTCTGATCTTGTCTGGGTGAGGAGTTTTATGTCGTACGCGTAACGCTCAGACAAGCGAGGAGCGCCGCTATGATGCGGAGCGAGATGCGGGGTTTACCCTGAAATAATAATACTGAGAAACACCAAAAAAGCGAAAGGAAACGTAATATTTTCACAATGATTGGGAGGAACGTGGAGAGACACACTCGTGTCACAAACACTCCCATGTACATCACAGCTTTTGTTTTTAAATCGTACATAACTGATCATTTGTACAAACATGAGACAGAGTTCATGATTTGTTCTAAGATGTTGCAAAGGAAGTGATCAGTACAAACGGGACATGATCTGAAGATGTGACTGTTAATGATTTCCTAAAAAAAATGGTACAGAAGGGATCACTTGTAAAAAAAAAAAAAAAAAAATGTTATGATGTTGATCAAAATGCAAGAAATGTGCTCATTCATACAAAACTGTCAGGAACAATATTTACAAAGATATCAGAGATGTGATCGATATATTTCAACATGTAACATTAATTATCTCTATCAATCTAAATCTGTTTCAATATTTGAAAGTCAGAGCTGTGTTTCCTACCACGGTAAATCATTGCTAATATTTTTTCTGAGGAATCATTATCATTAACATATGATCAGACTCTTCATATATATGAATATTTATTTAAAAAAAAAAAATAATAATAGTAATTAGAGATGCATGAGTACCGATACTGGTATCGGGTGTTTGCCCAACACCGCGCTCATTAACTCGTACTCGCAAACGAGGCTCCGATACTAAACATCCGATACCGTGAGCCTAGTGCACGTCGCTGCGTTATGCCTGGTTCACACTACACGATTTCTGCCCTGATTTTCGCTCGGCGGCCGGTCGGCGCTAGATTTGCCGGCTCGGGAGCGACTCGGCGTTCGCTCGGCGATCGAAACTCGACTCTCGGCCGCTAAATGTACACGCTCAGCGACCGGATCGAGTTTTCTAGCTCGTCAGATATCTGATCCAATAGGTATTGGTATCGGTATCGGCAAGTACAAAAATACACGTACTTGTACTCGGTTGGGAAAAAATTGTATTGATGCATCCCTAATAGTAATAATAATATAATTGAAGGTGAATTGTGCAACTTTGTTATTCAGGAAGTTTGAGAAACTATCGAAGAGACTCACACAAGACAACACGAAGACTTTTAACCTACCTTGCAACCATAAAAATAAAAATGAACATATAGTGTGGACCAAAATATGAAGACAATAAGACAAGACAAGATAATACCTATTACTGCCATTAAATGACACCAATGTGTTAAACATGGCGTTAAAACTTAAATAAATAAATTCAGGAAGTTTGTATCAAACAAGTTGCCCTTCGTATTATTCAGTATTCTTGAAGTAGCTCTCGGTCTCTAAAAGGTTGGTGACCCCTGATTTAAACCCTTTATTCACTTGGTTCTAAAATCCCAATTTAAATGCTTTTTAAAACCACACTTTTTTTCTCAGAAAACTCTGTTCAGTAAGTACTTGTAATTTATGTAATAACCATGTGAATAATAAAGTTAACTTTGTTTTTTAACAGTCAGTATTTTTGTTCCCTGTGTCTCTGCAGAAAAACTGATCGTGTGCATTACTCGTGGTGAGCGCCCTCTACCCGCCTACTGTCCCTGCTGAAGCTCAACACCCAGGGACGACCCCCCACTAATCATCGCAGCAGCGAATCTCTACATCCATTATTAGCCCTTCTTTCTTTCTCTAACTCTAATCGTCTGGGATCGGACGCCCGCGTGGCCGAGCGCTCTCGCTTTTTTTTTTTTTTAAATGAGACAAAAGAAGCTCCGGTACGTTCAGTCTGCACCGCTCGCCTACACGAGAGAGACTGAAATCACTACACGACTGGAGTTTCCATTCCTTTATTTTTCATGCTTTTTTTATTTAGTTGTATAAAATACTGATTTGTCCCTGTTGAAACGGTCCTGAGATCACTCGACCTGATCTGTCCACTACATTCATATTTATGATCTCATTTAATGATACAACACTGATTATAACAGTAAGTATTCAGCCTACCACTACATCTACGTACATGTGCGGCGGCGGCGTCTTGCCGTTCTTGATATATTCACACTAACGATCTTGTATAACGACTCTGAAACTTTTCAGCCTCTCTAAAGTTGATGTAGCTGTGAGAATGATCTAGATTTACATTTTTTATGCTTCGATTTGCTTCGGAATTAAATACAGCGATAAAACATTCATGCCAAATAATACCACTGACGTGCAACTAGGGAACAATTATGTACATACACGACCTCAAAATCTTGCGAAGGCATCTCGTCCATTTAGTTTTGAATCCGTTTCCTGAGAATTTAAGTACCATGACACTAATTTACGTCGTTGAAATACTGTACTGTGTTAAACTCTCCAAAGAGTCGGTTAGTGTTGTGGTGGTGTAGAGATGTGTACGAATAGAGAAGAGCTCGAGCAGGAAGAGAGAAACCTGTGTTTTCATTTTCGCTCGCCTGTATTAAGATCCTGCGAGGATATTTAGCCAGAAACGAGAAGTTATAACCACTTGGTTCACGGTTTCCCGGATTCCTTATGAGCGGCCTTGTTAGCGGAGCTGGTTCCAACTTAATGAAGCACCACAAGGTGTGAACGGTGTGTCAGAATCAGTATTGATCCCACCCCCCTTCCAAAAACAACAGCATCCATCAGTCAGAACAAATTCTCTGCCACTCACCCCTGTGTGCCAGTGCTTTTTTTTTATTGGTTAATTCCTGTCCGGATTATAGATGGATGTAAATAATGTGACGTATAACACATCCGTTCTGGTTACTCGAGTGCCTCGCTTGCTGAGTGTGTGTGTGTGAGAGAGAGTGTTTATGGTTTAAAGGGAGTGTGTGTGAGGATTCGATTTAGGAGGTTTAGGAGTTAAAGTTCTTCCTCCAGTGCCTGTTTGTACCGTATTGTGAAAGACGGGCGTGTCGGCTTTAAGCGGTGAGCTCGGTGCTCCATTCTTAGCTGCGTATTCGATATGCACACTCGGTATGATGTACATATTTGCCAAGTGAATACTCTAGCGCAAGGAGTTACATTTTAAATTTTTGGAACCCTGATTTTTTTTATAGGATTCTCCCCAGATTGGTTTATCTTCTTCACTAAATAAAAACCCCACAATGATAGAAACTTATCAGAGCAGATGATCGAAAGCGAAGCTTTTATCGGACGGAATCCACCAGCAGACGCGCGCGAGTGTCGTCCATGGTTTAAAACCGCAGATGTTTCGATTTTAAGGAAAGTTTAAGGACTTTTAAAGAATCTTAAATTGACGCCGTTGCTTCTATCACAGGTTAATTGAGCTCAGATTTTGATTCTAGCTTGATATTTAGAGAAAGAAAAATGAAAAGCACATCTTAACCTATATATACCAGAGAATATTTGTTTTAATTTTAATTATTTGTTTCCTCTTAGTTTTGTCTTTTTGTTTTCTCCTTTTTTTTATATATATATATTTTATGATTTTGGGATCATTTTGTTTTTATGTTTCTGGGGCTGTTGTGGGTGAATGCATATGCAATCAGTTTTTATTTTTAATTAAATGCATTTACAGTTTATATCTTAATTAAAAAAAAAGAAAGAAAAAGAAAAAATCGTTCACGTGTCCTGTGTTGTCGGTCGTCTTACGGTTTATATGCAACACAAACTCTGATCATTCTGGTGATAATTTCATCTCTGCCTTGGCTCTTAAATATGGCACCTTTCCTTCATGATTTAAAAGTGTAACTTAGCAATACAGTTTTTAATAAAAGAATGATTTTTTTAAAGCTCTAGTGTTGTGCGCTGTGTTGTTACTTGATAAAGTATTTTTTTATTTCATTTTCATCAGCCGCTTTATCCTGGACAGGGTTGTGATGGGTCCAGTTTTACTGGAAGCACTGTAACATCTCTAACAGGAATTTGGTCATCCCTCAGCTCCCAGACTAAGCTGATTATACACTATATTGCCAAAAGTATTCGCTCACCCATCCAAATGATTGAGTTCAGGTGTTCCAATCACTTCCATGGCCACAGGTGTATAAAACCGAGCACCTCGGTATGCAGACTGCTTCTACACACATTAGTGAAAGAATGGGTCGCTCTCAGGAGCTCAGTGAATTCCAGCGTGGTACCGTGATGCCACCTGTGCAACCAGTCGTGAAATTTCCTCGCTACTAAATATTCCACAGTCGACTGTCAGTGCTATTATATGCAAAGTGTCGGATGCAGTGGTGTAAAGCACGCCGCCACTGGACTCTAGAGCAGTGGAGACGTGATGAATGGAGTGACGAATCACGCTTCTCCGTCTGGCGATCCGATGGACAAGTCTGGGTTTGGCGGTTGCCAGGAGAACGGTACCTGTCTGACTGCATTGTGCCGAGTGTAAAGTGTGGTGGAGGGGGGATTATGGTGTGGGGGTGTTTTTCAGGAGTTGGGCTCGGTCCCTTAGTTTCAGTGAAAGGAACTCTTAATGAGATATTGGACAATTTCATGCTCCCAACTTTGTGGGAACAGTTTGGGGATGGACCCTTCCTGTTCCAACATGACTGCACCAGTGCACAAAGCACAAGCTCCATCCCATTAAAGGGATAGTTTTGCTTTAAATTAATTATGCCAAAATTATTTTTTGTTATTGAAATATACGACCCAAATAAAAAAAATGGGACAGTATAGAAAATGCAAATAAAATAGATGCAGTGTTTCTTACATTTACATCGACTCACATTCTAAAAACGTTGGAACAGGAACATTTAGGGCTCGTAATAAGTTAAAAAAAACAACTAAATAATGACATGATTTCAAACAGGTGATGTCAACAGTTGATTATGATCATGAATTGGCTCAAATCATGTTCAGATGAAAGGAGGAAAACAGGTTAATTGTTAAGGTGGTTTACAGGCTTAAAAGAACGATCTTTATATTTAAAATGAGCGCTTCCATTTATACTAACAGCATTTACTTTTACTTCTACTTTTAATACTTAAGTACATTTAATATTAAATTACTTTTGATACTTAAGTACATTAAACATCAGATACTTTTACTCAAGTATGGCCTTCCGGTACTTTATACACCACTGAATATATATAATATTATAATATAAATATCTTGTTTAATAATCTTTTTAAAGGTCAAAAGTAAAGCAGCCATATTATTTACAGATAAAAAAAAAACTTTTTTTTTTTTTTATCTGATTCCACTCAGATATTTTGCAATAAATTAGTGATATAACACACCTGCTGGATTCATGGTCTTAATTAGTAGGGCCATTTATTGTTTCAAGCTCTGACTTGTTTGATTTTGGCCAATTATATTAAAATAATAAAACATTATTTGGGAACAAGTTCAGCTCTGGTAAACTGTACATAAATGTGTCCTAAACTGTGGCAGAAGAAACACTAGAGCAGAAATGTGTCAGAAAACCGGTGCTCGGATGGCACAGCCCACCACTGCTGACGTTTTACGTTTTCAGCATTTAGCAGACGCCTTTATCCAAAGTGACTTACGGTACAGTTACAGTATACAGTCTGAGCAACTGAGGGTTAAGAGCCTTGCTCAAGGGCCCAACAGCAGCAACCTGGCAGTGGTGGGGCTTGAACCGGCGACCGTTCTGGTTACTAGTCCGGTACCTTAACCACTAGGCTACTGCTTGCCCTTGTTTTGAACTCTGCAAGTTTGAATCTCAGCTCTGCTATCAGCTGGGCACGTACACGTACAATGATTGGTTCGTTCAAATGCTGGTGTGCTGGGTGTGGTTGCGATGTTCGTCATAACTTCCTCAATTACGCCCTCTGCTGGCTGACCCATAGATCTTACCTGCACATGGGAATAATGCTTTGTGCAGGTGAATAGAAGCACATTATAATTGCACATGGGGAAAAAGTTGCACATTGTTACGTATGTTTTAAAGTGTGTGTGATCTGTCGGGAGCAGTGCTGGTTGTATATTCTAACAGCAGCAGGAAGGTAAGACCTGTGATACCGCTCCTTCACAAATTCGGGGTGAAGCAGCGTGTCGCTGAAGGAGCTGCCCAGTGCTGCCAGAGTCTCATGCATGGGGTGGAAGTCATTCTGCAGCATGGATGCCAGCTTGGCTAACATCCTCCTGACTCCCACCACCTGCACTGGGTCTAAGGGGCTCCCCAGGACAGACCCGGCCCTCTTAATACGTTTGTTCAGTCTCTTCTTGTCTGCTGTAGAGATGCTGCTGGCCCAGCATACCACTCCATAAAAGATGGCTGATGCCACCACTGTATCAAAGAACGTCCTCAGGAGTGCCCCCCGCAGTCCAAATGACCTCAGTCTCCTCAGTAGGTAGAGTCTGCTCTGACCCTTTTTTATACAAGGTTGGTAGACGACACTGTGGTTTTAAAGAACAGCTTTTCCAACGTATGTGTCAACTTCATCATCCATGCCGAGCCGCATCCTTTTTGTGATCGTCTCACCTGTTTGGTAGAGGCTCATTAAAATACTGGGTGCACTAGTACACAATATTAACTGTTTGTTGTTGGTAAGAAATAATTTTTTTATCATTATTTTCTTGGTGAGACCATTAAAGTGTTAATGAGAGATGAAGACAGTAGAAAATACAGGTTGTTTAATACAGCGCATGATCAGAGCTGCACTGTGAGGCTCTGGAAAACATTTACATTTTTAATATTTAGTGGACACTTTTATCCAAAGAGACTTACAGTATACAGTCTAAGCCAGGGGTGGGCAAACTTTTCGGCTCAAGGGCCACACTGGGTTTTAAAAATTGACGGGTGGGTGCCGGGGTGGGGGTTTGGAACTAATATAAATTACATGTGAAACTCATGTGAAATCTAAGAAGTAAAGATTGCCCATCTACCTTATTCAGTTTTAGTGATAACAGTGTTGTTGGTCACCCTTTTTTGCCAGTGTATCAAATTTTGGTGACATTCAAACCTTTATTTTCGTGATTAAAGGATGAATTTTTGAATATAAATGAAATGCCAGACTCATCCTAATTATGTGCACGTTTACACGTGTGAATGTGATTTTTAAAATGTTTTTGTTATTATTTTTATCTTTGTTTCAACTTGGTGTATCGCCATCTAAACAAAACCAATTCAGCGTTTAAAGCAGCACTTTTCGACATGAGTTAATGGTTTATGTGTGACGTTTTAAACCAGCCAAGTGCTTAGATCACGCTGGCATGATAGGCGACTCCAGAGGTGCTCAACAGGAGGGACTTGGACCGTATAGTCAGGACTGCACAGAGGCTTGTGGGTACCAAGCTTCCAAAACTGGACACTGTGTATACTAGCCGCCTGCATAAGAGGGTTAGGAACATTATCAAGGACTCAACTCACCCAGGTCACAGACTGTTTGTCCCCCTCCCATCGGGCAAAAGATTCAGCACAATTAAGACCCGAACAAACAGACTGAGGAACAGCTTTTTCCCCAGAGCTGTAGCCTCCATTACACCTCCACCCCCCACCCAGACACTCACCCATAGCTACTGAGATGGCAAACCAAACTGTCTTGAGCCCTGCCCTGCCCTGCCCAAGCTGCTATTTAAAGCACAGATCACTTTAAAAAATTTCTGTACATAAATATACTACTGTGCAATAACTTCAGTAACGATAATAATTACTACCTGTGCTGTACCGAGTTTTTATATTTTATATTTTTTGTACTTTTCTTCTAATATATTTTAATATTTTTATCCTATGTTTATTTTATTATTGCTGCTGATCTCACTGAGAGATACCAAACCAAATCTCGTTGTATAACTACAATGACAATAAAGTCTATTTTATCTCTATCTTATCTTATCTTATCTTATCTCAAAGGCCCAACAGTGGCAACCTGGCAGTAGTGGGGCTTGAACCAGCAAGCTTCTGATTACTAGTCCAGTACCTTAACTGCTAGGCTACAACTGCTCTGCATAGACTATTTATTTATTAGGATTTTAACGTCATGTTTTTCAACACTTCGGTTACAACATGCAGACTCCACACAGAAAGGACCCGGACCGCCCCACCTGGGGATCGAACCCAGGACCTTCTTGCTGTGAGTGCTTACAGTAACTCAGCATTAAATACTTGGCTATAATGTACAAAACTCGCTATAAACGCTATATTATGCTGCACCCAGAGCGTATAAACTGCATCCCGGTCGCTCCCTATGTAGTGACGTAAGATAGTGCGCATAGGCGCTTTTGAATGGTGCCGGAGAGGTGGGTGATGACGTCAGAACACGTCTCTCATCACCATGTGAACTCCATAAACGCCGATTTATATCGACTAACTTCGGCGAGAAACAATTATAATATTATCATTCAAAAATGGTACTAAAAACCTAACAAAGTTGGTTATTAATAAGGCATTAATCTATTTAGGAATAAAAAAAATAACAATAATATAATTCCGGATGTAGCAGTTCAGCTGATTGTCAGGTTTGTGTTTATTTATCTATTTTGCTGCTGTAAAAGAACATTTTATTTAAAGAGATTATCTCATGGCATTCATAGAATTTCTCTGACTGAATGTTTGTTTAAACAGATGTTCACCCCGTAAAAAGTGTTTATTATATTTGTGACGTAGCTTTAGCACAATAAAACCCATAAAAGGTTATTGACATTATAAAATTCCTTAAAACTAAATGTAACATTTTAATTTTACTAAAAAACAAAGTCAAAAAGTAAAATTGTTAATAAAGAATATTTAATACAAATAAAATGACGTTTTAAATAAGATGATTAAACTGTAATTGTTTAATAATTATCAATATAATAATTAATAGTTTAGAACGGAAAGTTGTCAGTATCAGGTCATACCATATATACAACCCCAAATCAGAAAAAGTTGGGACAGTATGGAAAATGCAAATAATAATAATAATAATAATAATAATAATAATAATAATGTCAGACAGGGTGAACCTGAGATATTTCATGTTTTATCTGCTCAACTTCATTTCATTTATTAATAAACATCCATTCCTACATTTCAGACCTGCAACACGTTCCAAAAAAAGTTGGGACGGTAAAGCATTTACCACTTTGTAATGTCGTCGTTCCTTTTCACCACTTAAAAGAGGTTTTGGCACCGAGGAGACCAAGTGATTTAGTGTTTCAGCTTTTATTTTGTCTCGTTCTTCCTGCAAACACATCTTAAGATGTGCAGCAGTACGGGGTCAGAAAAGGTCAGAACTGCAGGCAGGTCGGTCCAGTACCCGTACCCTCTTCTTCCGCAGCCACGCCTTTGTAATGTGTGCAGCAGGTGGTTTTGCATCGTCTTGTTGAAAAATGCTGGACGTCCCTGGAAAAGACGACGTCTTGAAGGCAGCACATGTTGCTCTAAGATCTCAATGTACTTTTCTGCATTAATGCTGCATCACAGAGTGTAAATAATCTTTAACAAGGCTGATGCCTATCATCAATGACGGTCACTGAACACAACACTAAACGAAAACGGTAACTTACAAATTTAACGTAAACATGAAAGTTGCTATGCACTTCAGCATTTGGAATGTATTTATGTACATGTAAGCAAAACACAATTTTAACCACAAACCCACTTTTCAACCCCTAAAAATGCTTTGGCAGTGGCCGCACGGTATCATGGGATACCTTGAACCACCCAAAAATATGTGGTATAACTACAGAATCCATGTTAAATCTGTCTGTATTGCCGAAGACTTTTTAAAATCCAATGGCAGACATATTCTTGGAAAAATATATTTCAATATTTAACGTATGTCTGCTGTATTTGTAGCATTTTTAACCATTATATTATAGACAATATTTTTGAATAGTCTGTCCCTAAAACTGGGTGGCACGGTGGCTCAGTGGGTAGCACTCTCGCCTCACAGCAAGAAGGTCCTGGGTTTGATCCCTAGGTCGGCTGGTCCGGGTCCTTTCTGTGTGGAGTTTGCATGTTCTCCTCGTGTATGTGTGGGTTTACTCCGGGTGCTCCAGTTTCCTCCCACAGTACAAAGACGTGCAAGTGAGGTGAATTGGAGATACTAAATTGTCCATGACTGTGTTTGATATAACCTTGTGTAATGAGTAACTACCGTTCCTGTCATGAATGTAACCAAAGTGTAAAACATGACGTTAAAATCCTAATAAACAAACAAAAAAACATTGGATTAAATACATGTTCCAGCATTTAACGTATGTCTGCTATATCTGTAGCATTTTTAACCATTATATTATAGACAATATTTTTTTATAGTTTGTCCTTAAAACTGACATCAGTAATATTATAAATTGTGTTTGTAATGACCTGTCTGTTACAATAACCACAGTTTTTTTCTAGACAGTTGTCTTCTTTTATAGATATTAGGATGTGGAGTCACAAGGAGCCTGATTTTGCGCTGCACATGCTGTGTGAACTGCAGAAGCAGCAGCAATGCAGCCTGCACTGTGATATATTACTGCAGACTGACGGTGAGACTAATGCTAACAGCATGTAAATAAATGTTACTATTTAAACCTCCTTTGAAATCCCCAGAGCAGAGATAATAAATTAGTCTAGAGGGGCTAGATGTGAACTTTTGAGTAGTCCTTCTGACAGACCAAGAATTAGAGCTCAGTGAACCAATTAAAAACAACAAACTGTTTAAAAATCTATACAGTTGTATACATGCACTCCAAAAATGGAAGATATGCCAGCGATAATATGAATACATAATGAAAGATTTGTGGACATTTTATTGATAAAAACTTTGTTAAATAATACCGAACCCGTCGGTTCAAATCTCAGCTCTGCCATCTGGCTGGGCTGGGCGGCTACACGAACAGCGTTGGCTGTTGTTCATACAGGGTGGGAGCCGGACAGGACCTCGTAACTGATGCAGTTACGACCTCTGCTGGCTGGTTGACGGCGCCTGCACAGAGTTGAGGGATAATGCTGATTAGGGTGTGTTTCTCCGTACACAAAGCTGATCTGCATATGAATTCGCCTTGTGCAGGTGAAAAGATACAGTTGGCTACTGTGCATGTGTCGGTCTCGCTCTCCTCAATCAGCAGTGGGGATCAGCATCAGTAGAGAGGAAGTGTAATGCAAATAATAATGCCCAATAAGTTGTATTTTATTTAGTCTCCAAGATTAATCCATTATAAAACAAGTTTATTGTTTATTTCGATAAATATGATTGTATTCCAACTTATAAATCTTTCCATTAATCTTTCCATTATTCTACTCTTGTAGGTATCTCTATCCCAGCACATAGCTGTGTGCTGTCTGCTGTGAGCCCAGTGTTTTCTCGAGCCTTTGCCAGCTCTCCTTCCGTTCCTCTGGGGCAGAGCAGACTAGTGAGCCTGCAGACGGTTCGGGCACGTGCCCTGCTGAAGCTGGTTGGGTTTATGTATTCTGGAGAAATGGAGGGAGAGGGCTTAGATGAACAGCAGGAAGTGTTTGATGTTGCCCACATGCTAGGCTTCACGTACTTGACAGATGGAAAGAAAAAGCTGTCAGACAGGCAGCAGGAGGATATAATGACATGGCGGACGATTGGGTTGCACAGAGAACGCAGGAAGAAGGATGCCAGTGTGCAGATCCTGTCAGATAAAAAGATTTTTATGCATTTAGGGACGCAGACAGGCGGTCCTGGAGCAGAAACTGATCTTGTGTCAGAGACTTTGCCTAATAAAATGAAAGTTGTGACCGGTGGATCTGACAGCATTTCTACACCTGCTGGGTTTGACTGTGATAATAATAATGTTTCCTCACCCTCCAACATCAGTGAAGCTTTGGTTAGGGTCCAAACCAAACATCAGCAAATCCAACCGGAGAAGAAACATGTGAAAATGCCTGATATGGTAAGCAAAACTAGTTAAACCAGGATTATATATACACCGATCAGCCATAACATTAAAACCACCTCCTTGTTTCTAAACTCACTGTCCATTTTATCAGCTCCACTTACCATATAGAAGCACTTTGTAGTTCTACAATTACTGACTGTAGTCCATCTGTTTCTCTGCATGCTTTGTTACCCCCTTTCATGCTGTTCTTCAATGGTCAGGACCCCCACAGGACCACCACAGAGCAGGTATTATTTAGGTGGTGGATCATTTTCAGCACTGCAGTGACTCTGACATGGTGGTGATGGAGTGTTTAAACACCTCACTGTCACAGCTGGACTGAGAATAGTCCACCAACCAAATATATCCAGCCAACAGAGCCCCAGTGGGCAGCGTCCTGTGACCACTGATGAAGGTCTAGAAGATGAGCGACTCAAACAGCAGCAATAGATGAGCGATCGTCTCTGACTTTACATCTACAAGGTGGACCAACTAGGTAGGAGTGTCTAATAGAGTGGACAGTGAGTGGACACGGTGTTTAAAAACTCCAGCAGTGCTGCTGTGTCTGATCCACTTATACCAGCACAACACACACTAACACACCACCACCATGTCAGTGTCACTGTAGTGCTGAGAATCATCCACCACCTAAATAATACCTGCTCTGTGGTGGTCCTGTGGGGGTCCTGACCATTGAAGAACAGCATGAAAGGGAGGTAACAAAGCATGCAGAGAAACAGATGGACTACAGTCAGTAATTGTAGAACTACAAAGTGCTCCTATATGGTAAGTGGAGCTGATAAAATGGACAGTGAGTGTAGAAACAAGGAGGTGGTTTTAATGTTAGTCAGCTGTTGCTTACAGTGTAAGAAGCCTCTCACAACAGCTGCTCTTAGACATGGAAAATGCAGTTGATCTCAAACTCTGTGGTACATGGTTTTATTATTTAGGTTTATTCTTGGGTCGAAGACATACACAGAGTAACAGACGGGCCGGAAAAGTCAAAAAGTGGATTATAGATTGTAAAAGTCTGAAATTAAAGGCCACTGTCCAAAATAAAAGCCCCTTATCCCAAATTGGCATCTTAAAGCTTCACTGAAGTTTGCTCCCCTTCACCTGGTCCAAGTCTGGCTAAAATGAGGCTTTTACAACGGTATTTTCACAATGGCTGACCTTAATACTATCAAGTATATTTAGACTGTACTGTAATGTTGCTAAAAAAAAAACAATGAATTGAGGTAAAACATGCTAGCCAGAGCTGACATTTCAAACTCATCTGTTCGAAACTCGGCTCTGCCATCCGACAGGCTGGGCGGCTACACGAGCAACGATTGGCTTGTTGTTCATACAGGGTGGGAAGCCGGATAGGGACCTCATTACTGATGCAATTACGACTAGGGCTGCCACGATTGGTCGACCTAGTCGATGAAGTTGACACAAAAAATCCTTTACAATTTCTATGGCGTCTCCATTCATATAAGTGTTCATATGATTCCCTCAGCACTACTCGCTGTGTGCACGATCTCAGTCGTATCTGGTCCAGTCACTGGTGGGCGGCATTAAGCGCAGTCTTAAAAAACGCCGATACTTAAAACTGGAACAAAACTAAAAGCTGGTTTGTTCACTGTGTAAAGCTTTGATGGTACCACAGCAGCACCAGCGCCATGTCGCTCGTCTATATTGTTTTATTACGCTTCATAATCCTGGAGATCTTGGAATATCGTATTTATTAGCGAGTTCAGTTAGACCGCCGCGCACTTTAGCTGTGTTGGGCTCGAAGCACAAAAAACTTCTCATGTGAATGTGCTCACCACTGTGTTTACACGGCTCAGAATGTAAAGTGAGTGTTGAGTGAATGTGTAGGTTAGAATCTGGGCTCATTCTGTCGGTACTGTACGCTGGACTTAATGAGACGTGGCTACATCTAACTATTTTATTTCTGCTATAAGTTGAAGCACTTTGCTTTGTGTACGGAACACCATAAACACGTGCTGCACTCTGTTTAATATGGAGCGCTTGAGAATTTGATAATATGGATATAAACCCTGTTTACATTCAGTTTTGTGTTATATTATTATGCCGTACAGTTTGTTGTTAAAATAAAAGAAGCTTAAATGAGATTCTGAATTAAATTTTTAGAAGGAAAATTAATCGTTAGATTAATCAACTAATCGATAGAAATAGTCGTTAGTGCCAGCCCTAATTATGACCTCTTCTGTCTGATGGCACCTGCACAAGAGCCGAGGAATAATGCTTGGTCAGGGTGTGGCTCTCTGTACACAAAGCTGATCCACATATGAACTCGCCTCGTGCGGGTGAAAAGATGCAGTCGGCTACTGCACACGTGTCGGAGGGGGCGTGTGTCAGTCTCGCTCTCCTCAATCAAAGAGGAGATCAGCATCAGTAGAAAGGAAGTGTAATGCATTCGGGTAATTGGATACGACTAGACACAATGAACAAAGATCCAACGGGAAATGGATTTTGAGGCATAATTAAGTTAATTGCTCTTAAAAGTGGCTTACTAAAGTAAAAGGAACTAAGAAACATGTACCCAAGTATTAGTTGCAGATTACTGTATGTATATTTTTGATTCTGTTGGATTATTATAAAATCCTTGATTTACTTATAGCAAATCTCATGTCATAGAAAAAGAGCACTTAGCTTTAATATTTTTATAAACCTGATGAGAGAATTGGTTAGCAAGAGATCGCTGTGTTTGTCTAGCAGGGAGGCACACAGATCTCTCTAAAGATTAAACTAAAGAGGCAAATGAGTGGGGCCTTGTGGGAGATTGTTAGTGTCCATGAGGAGAACACGACGAATGGATCAAAAGCGTGTGACTCTGCTTCAGAGAGGTGTGACGCTGACCAAAGAATGACCAACAACCACACCGAGGTCTCGGCTCTCCACAGGGTGAGTACAATCCAGCGAGTAACGTTAAATGTGTTTGTGTACTGCATTTTATGACAGGATATTAATTTACAGTAGATTCAGGTTTAAAACAAGACTAAAATTAGACAGATATCCTTTCTGGGTGGCTTAGATGGTATCACATCAAGTAAGATAAAATGATTAAGAAGAGAACTGATAAAAATGAAAACACCCTGAGAATGCCTGGTCTCGTCCCATCTCAGAAGCTAAACAGGGTTGGGCTCAGTCAGTACCTAGATGGGAGACCATCTATTTTGGGACAGATTTATCACTGTTGGACCCTTGAGCAAGGCCCTTAACCCTCCATGTGCTCTGACCCCAGCTCCCAAACACGCTGGGATATGCAAAAAGAGAATTTTATTGTACTGTACCCCTGTATATGTATACACTCACTGTCCATTTTATCAGCTCTACTTACCATATAGAAGCACTTTGTAGTTCTACAATTACTGACTGTAGTCCATCTGTTTCTCTGCATGCTTTGTTAGCTCCTGTCATGCTGTTCTTCAATGGTCAGGACAACAGAGCAGGTATTATTTAGGTGGTGGATAATTCTCAGCACTGCAGTGACACTGACATGGTGGTGGTGTGTTAGTGTGTGTTGTGCTGGTATGAGTGAATCAGACACAGCAGCACTGCTGGAGTTTTTAAATGTCGTGTCCACTCACTGTCCACTCTATTAGACACTCCTACCTAGTTGGTCCACCTTGTAGATGTAAAGTCAGAGACGATCGCTCATCTATTGCTTCTGTTTGAGTCGGTCATCTTCTAGACCTTCATCAGTGGTCACAGGACGCTGCCCACGGGGCGCTGTTGGCTGGATATTTTTGGTTGGTGGATGATTGTCAGTCCAGCAGTGACAGTGAGGTATTTAAAAACCCCAGCAGCGCTGCTGTGTCTGATCCACTCATACCAGCACACTAACACACCACCACCATGTCAGTGTCACTGCAGTGCTGAGAATCATCCACCACCTAAATAATACCTGCTCTGTGGTGGTCCTGTTGGAGTCCTTACCATAGAAGAACAGCATGAAAGGGGGCTAACAAAGCATGCAGAGAAACAGATGGACTACAGTCAGTAATTGTAGAACTACAAAGTGCTTCTATATGGTAAGTGGAGCTGATAAAATGGACAGTGAGTGTAGAAACAAAGCATGGCCAAGCAATGAAGTTCCATCTGTTAGCTTCTGGCTGACCCAAGTCTGTTCATATCTTGAAGAACGTTTTATTTATTTATTTATGCTTTATTTTCTCCCGTTTCAGTCTGTTATTGTTTCCTTTTCCACTTCTGTGGTATGTAATGCAAGAAAGAGTTCACCGTAATAACAATTCAATCAGTAGCTGACTAGTCTGGTGGTGAATTTCTGGCCGTTCTGTTCACTGTGGGTCCTTCTGATATCCAGCAGAACCACTTTTTATGGTGTGGTGTCCTCAAGCTCAAACCATTCAGCCTTGAGTGGATTGAATGATCCGCAGCAGTATCACATTACAAAGTACAAAGTTTTTATTGCTAATGCATATAGTCTTGCAAACCAGACTATAAGTTATTGTGGTCTTGCCATGCCCACTTAACAGTCAAACTCATACTGATGAGTAGATGAGGTACCACCAAGAAAGAATACACTATAGATACACTATATTGCCTAAAGTATTCACTTACCCATCCAAATCATTGAATTCAGGTGTTCCAATCACTTCCATGACCACAGGTGTATAAAACCAAGCACCTAGACATGCAGACTGCTTCTACACACACTAGTGAAAGAACAGGTCGCTCTCAGGAGCTCAGTGAATTCCAGCGTGGTACCGTGATGCCACCTGTGCAACAAGTCCAGTCATGAAATTTCCTCGCTACTAAATATTCCACAGTCGACTGTCAGTGCTATTATAACAAAGTGAAAGCGATTGGGAACGACAGCAACACCAAGTGGTAGGCCACATTGATCACTACAAACCTCCAAACTTCATGTGGCTTCAGATGAGCTCAAGAACAGTGTGTAGAGCTTCATGGAATGCGTTTCCATTGGTCGAGCAGCTGCATCCAAGCCTCACATCACCAGATGCAGTGGTGTAAAGCACGCCGCCACTGGACTCTAGAGCAGTGGAGACGTGTTCTCTGGAGTGATGAATCACGCTTCTCCGTCTGGCGATCCGATGGACGAGTCTGGGTTTGGCAGTTGCCAGGAGAACGGTACCTGTCTGACTGCATTGTGCAGAGTGTAAAGTTTGGTGGAGGGGGGATTATGGTGTGGGGGTGTTTTTCAGGCTCGGCCCCTTAGTTCCAGTGAAAGGAACTCTTAATGCTTCAGCACACCAAGAGATTTTGGACAATTTCATGCTCCCAACTTTGTGGGAACAGTTTGGGGATGGCCCCTTCCTGTTCCAACATGACTGCGCACCAGTGCACAAAGCACAAGCTCCATAAAGACATGGATGAGCGAGTCTGGTGTAGAAGAACTTGACTGGCCTGCACAGTCCTGACCTCAACCTGATAGAACACCTTTGGGATGAATTAGAGCGGAGACTGTGAGCCAGGCCTTCTCGTCCAACATCAGTGTCTGACCTCACAAATGTGCTTTTGGAAGAATGGTCAAAAATTCCCATAAACACACTCCTAAACCTTGTGGAAAGCCTTCCCAGAAGAGTTGAAGCTGTTATAGCTGCAAAGGGTGGAACAACATCATATTAAACCCTATGGATTAAGAATGGGAGTCACTCACGTTCATATGTGTGTGAAGGCAGACGAGCGAATACTTTTGGCAATATAGTGTAGATCAGATATTCAGTGATCCAGGGTAAATGAGGCGACATATAGAAGCAAGTTAGTTCTTTTATTCCTTTTATCTATTTAAAGGAGCTACACGGTAATTTGCTCCACACCTTTTGTTTTACCATATTTTTATACCCTGTTTCTCTGTAGGAATCAAGCACGCTCACACAGACCCACAGAAACTGTCCAGAAATCCATCTAAGCCCCTCTCCTACATTCACAGCTCAGAACCTTGGAACTGTAACTCTGACGCCTCCCTCAGACCTGACCGCCTCTTCTCCATTCAGACCCCTTTCAGAGCATTCTTTTCTCTGCACCCCTCATCCCATCCTTCTGTCCCCACCTTTACAGATGTCACCTCCGCCCGTCTCACCAGATCTGGCTCAGCCCGAGGAGTCTGATGAGCAGATCGTCCGGCTGTTGGAGGACATGGACATGATGGGTTTAAGCATCTTGCCCTCTGTATCCATGGAGAGGATCGGTGACTTGCATCACCTGAGCCCAGTCTGTTCTCACCTGGATCAGAAGATTGATGCGTGTGAGGTTGCCGTTGATGCACCGAATCGGAACCTTTCTGTTTATGGAGATGATCAAGGGATTAATGCGTCTAATGGAAATGAGACATCGTCAGGCTCTTCTGGACAAGAAAAAACAGGTAAAAATACAAGTAACATCTTTTAAAAATATAAAATCACTTCTATATAGAGATGTAAAAGTTTGAATCTTAGCTCTGCTACCGGTCGACTGGGCGCCCTCTAGGGGGCACAATCTGCATTTACATTTTTGGCATTTAGCGGACGCTTTTATCCAAACCGACGTACAGTACTGTGACAGTATACTGTCTAAGCAATTGAGGGTTAAGGGCCTTGCTCAAGGGCCCAACAGTGCCTGAACCAGCGACCTTTGGATTACTAGTCGAGTACCTTAACCGCTAGGCTAAAACTGCCATGTTTTGTCTGCTACAGACACATCGGCCTGTCAAAATTGGCCACTAGTCTGCTGGGTGAGAAAGACCGGACTAATAAGTGGATGGGGTCTTGATACACCATGCAAGGACCCTGGTTAGCAGACTGCGGTGTCTCCACAGAAGTTATAGTCCATGATATCCGGCCTCATGTTCGAATCCACAGAAATATGGGCGAATATAAAGGGGTCGAGGGACTGCGCACGTGTCGAGGGGGGCATGGGGTAGGCGAATGTACCCTCCTCGGACGCGATCTGGACTAATTGGCTATGCTAAAATCGTGAGGAAAATGGAGATAACGCATAAATAAAAATAAGTTTCTAGATGGGGGAGTATATATTCTCTTTAAAACAGTGCAGTAGCTTTATTATTGGCAAGCCAATTTAGCTCATTGAACACAGACTTGATTTTTGCCGGCCCTGTACAGTATAAATCTTTATCCTAAAACTTTACATCTAGTCTTAGCTAAACCTTGCATGTCACATTCAAGGACGTATGAAAGGTTGGGCCGATGCCAAGCCAAATCGAGGGCACGGAACATTGCACACTACATGAACGGGGCAGTGGTAGCTCAGAAGGTTGCTAGTTTAAGCCTACCCCCACCAGATTGCCACTGTTGGGGCCCATGAGCAAGGCCCTTAACCCTCAATTGCTCAAACTGTATTTGGTCACAGTTGTAAGTCGCTTTAGATAAAAGCGTCTGCTAAATGCTGCAAAATGTCAAGTAGTGTCAGATAAAGTGGTACACGCCCTTAATATACACCGATCAGCCATAACATTAAAACCACCTCCTTGTTTCTACACTCACTGTCCATTTTATCAGCTCCACTTACCATATAGAAGCACTTTGTAGTTCTACAATTACTGACTGTAGTCCATCTGTTTCTCTGCATGCTTTGTTAGCCCCCTTTCATGCTGTTCTTCAATGCTCAGGACCCCCACAGAGCAGGTATTATTTAGGTGGTGGATCATTCTCAGCACTGCAGTGACACTGACATGGTGATGGTGTGTTAGTGTGTGTTGTGCTGGTATGAGTGGATCAGACACAGCAGCGCTGCTGGAGTTTTTAAATACCGTGTCCACTCACTGTCCACTTCTTGTAGATGTAAAGTCAGAGACGATTGCTCATCTATTGCTGCTGTTTGAGTCGGTCATCTTCTAGACCTTCATCAGTGGTCACAGGATGCTGCCCACGGGGCGCTGTTGGCTGGATATACTTGGTTGGTGGACTATTCACAGTCCAGCAGTGACAGTGAGGTGTTAAAAAAATTCACTCATACCAGCACAACACACACTAACACACCACCACCATGTCAGTGTCACTGCAGTGCTGAGAATGACCCACCACCTAAATAATACCTGCTCTGTGGTGGTCCTGACCATTTAGGAACAGCATGAAAGGGGGCTAACAAAGCATGCAGAGAAACAGTCAGTAATTGTAGAACTACAAAGTGCTTCTATGTGGTAAGTGGAGGTTGTTTTAATGGTATGGCTGATCAGTGTATTTCTGCAGCAGTAATATTTTCTTTTGCCATATTCTGATACATTTATAAAGATAATTCTGATGAAACCTTTTGATGTTTAGGTTCTGAGTGTTCTGCTTTTGAGAACCTCGACTTGTGCACAACGGTGGAGCTACAGAATGATGCATCAATATCAAGTTCAGCATCACTTGCCGTCACCTCTCCGTTCATTAGACAGGATAAAAACCATGAGTTGTCATTAAAATATAAATATAATCTGCTCAAAAACGTCCCACCATCTGATGTTTCTTTTGGTCCTGGATGTCTTGAGATACCTTTTCACAGGGAAAGTGAGCTGAATAATAGTTTCAATCCCGTTTGGAGTGCTGACACTAATGCCACCAATGCTAGTGAAGAACATTTTGGAAGTATCTCAGTCAGTGAGGTACAGGATGACCTACAGGGTGTGATCACAGTTCCGTCACCCAAAAAGGACTCTGCCGAAGGAAAACGATGTCTGGAAGGGCTTGTGAAGCAGCCCCACAGAACAGACCATGTTCAAGTCCCTTATCCGGCTGATTCTGATTATTTTAGCGACATGAGAATCCCAACCTGTCTTTCACCTCTTGCGTCAGAAGAATCTGCAGGAGCGTTTACACTTTCTAATGCGTTAAACCTCAATCTCCAGCCAGTAATAACTCGTCCACCTCATGCACAAACCCGTTCTGGCAGAACTGACCGAGATGATCCATTATGTGTTCCATTATATGCAAACCAGACGGCACATACGTCTTCGTCTCAGAGCTTGGTGGTGGAAAAAAATGATCACGCTAAAGAATCTAGTGGTCATTTTGCGAATCAGATGTTAGAAGTAAAAGAAAATGTGGTAGAAAGACGAACGGATGAATCAAGAGTCAAGAGAGTGTCGACATTCTGTATGGATCATACAGCACAGAGGAAAAGAGCAAAGATGACGAATGACTTTAAATTAAATAGAGCTGATACGCAAACAGAAGAGATGTTACGACCCTGCAGTGTTAACCGAGCAGGCATCAGTAACCTCTGTGCCATGAAGCCATCAAAGACTGCTAAAAGACTGTCTCAAAATATTAAATCTCAAGTAAACCTTCCATCAAACCTGCCTTTGAAACATACCGAGCAAGATGTGTACAGAGAA